>NC_142652.1:94209166-94513333 GCF_055504915.1 Nelumbo nucifera
TGGTCAGTTTGGTAAGGGGATGTCAAAAGCTATGGTGCATGGAAAAGATTAATACGTTTCCTTGGCTTCTTCTAAATAATTGCCTACAAAGCAAAATCTTGCAGATTGGGGATTAAACATAGACTTAAGTTGCCCCTTTTGTGGTCAAATTGAGGATCGAGACCATTGTAGGTACATAGTGGTCACTAAGACCATCAAAGTATAGAGGGTGTCAAACCAACACTATACAGGTGCCTAAGATGAATCCATAAATTATCGCACGTTTGCGATGAGTTCATAACTCACCGCAAATCTACAATGAACTCATACTAGAAACAGGACGCGATGAACTTCGGCTAGCGTAAATCCGTGATAAACCTTAGATATACATAAACCTGCGATAAAACTTAGACGCGTGCAAATCTGCGATGATCTATAAGACACGCGTGAATTTGCGATGAACTTTGGATGCGCAGGGAGTTGCGAAGAACCCGAGACCGTTACAGAACCAAGGAATTACAATAGATCGGGAATAAATGCCGATCACACGTGTGTCTTTAAAATTACGAGTGTAAGTTTAATAAAAGCGTGCCCACCGAACTACGACGTCACCCATGCCACATCACTATAAAAGGACTACAAAAGAAGTAGCATACGTGGAGAATCCTTAAGGGCATTAAACATAGACTTAAGTTGTCCCTTTTGTGATCAAATTGAGGATTGAGACCATATTGTTCTAAACTGTCAAGTAGCAATCCAAACCTGGGGTTTCATGGACCAAAGGTTTATAAACCACTTGTCAACCAGTAATAGTAATTTGGAGGATTGGTGGGAAAATCTTCATCTAGAAAGTTAAATGACTGGAGAACTCCCTGGAAAAACAGGAACAACATGATCTTCAACAAATCCGGCACCTCTCCTCAAGTTTTAGCTAGGAAAGCCAGAGAGCATGCCATTGAGCACCTCACGACAAATATGATGTCAGGGGCGGTCAACCCAGACCTCAACAAAACCCTAAATTGGGTTAGATGGATCGCTCCAAACCACAACTCTACCAAGATCAACTTTGATGCTCTAGTGAAGGAGGGTGGCAAGGGAACTTTTGGCAGCATTGCAAGGAATCACAAGGGTGAAATCATAAAAACCAAGTTGGGAAAAATAGGTACTACAACAGTATCAGTTGCTGAAATGTGGGCAGCACGTAAAGACCACAAGTTGGCCATGCAGATCAACAGGTCGTTCGTTTTTATAGAAGGTGACTCTCTCCTCATTGTAAAGTGCCTTAAAAGAGAATTGAGAGCACCGTGGAACTGTCTTGTGCTACTTAAGGATTGTCACTCCATAGCAGGTAGAAGTCTAGCAACGTTTACGTACAACCACACCTGCAGATAAGGTAACATTGTAGTAGATTGGCTTGCATGTAAGAGTCAGGACGTTCAAGAGGGTTTGACTACTTCACTCCCGTGGGACCTAGCTTACCTTCTTTTTCTCGACGAGGCAGGAAGTATTCTCCCACATTGGAGTTAAGCTCTCCTTTGTATCAAAAAAATGGGGAAAGTAGTAAATTTTAAGAATGTCATTATGGGTGGAGATTCCCAATTAATAATAAGTTGCTTACTCTAGGTCCATTGGGTGGTGAACAATGAACAACAGGATGAATGGGGTGGTGAACAACAATGAATGGTGTTGAATGATGGGAAAAGGGGTTTCCAAATGGGTGCAAATGGTGAGTCACATGGATTCCAACTGTAGGTACATAGTGCTCGCTCAGTCCTTCAGAGTCCAAAAAACACTGAATCGGTACCATATAGATGCCTGCAATCAGTCTTTAGCTTTTCGGCCACCTGTGGTGAACTTGTAGTGTATCACACGACTACGATAAACACATAGCTCATCGCACGATCGCAATGGACTTATGCTTGACACGAGCCAAAAATAGGGTCTGGTTAAACCAGCGATGAATTTTACACACATTCGGTTCCGCGATGAACCCTAGACACACGCGACTCTACGATAAATCTCAATCACGCACAGTCCTGTGATGAACTCCGAAGGAGCGTTGTCTCGCAATAAACCCCAAACCGTTACAAAGTCGCAGTTCGTTGAGGAACCGGATTAAGCATTGACTGCACGTGTAATTTTAAGTCATACGCATGATAAGGCACTACATAGGTTTAATAAAAAGCCACCCGTGAAGCAATGACGTCACTAGTGCCACGTCGGTTAAATAAGGTGCAAAAGGCAGTAGCACACGTGGGTTATGAGGATCCTTGGGTGAAAGGAAAATCAACCCTTGAAAGATTTCATAAAAACACATGACGAAACCCTAGCAATGATCCTTAATGATCGATAGCGAATCCAATTATTCACTTTTCTAGTAGACAATGAATACTTTTGGCTCCTTCCTTTTAGGACCTCATGATCCTTCTGTATAAATAAGAATCCCCCTCATAACAAAAGTCATTCATTCAGCCATTGGTTAACCCAACCATTGGATTCCCTACTGAGTCGTCTCGTCACTCCCCTTACCCTAGCCTCTAAGTTGGTTCTCCACTCCCGGTCTTCCTTTGTCCTTCAAGGAGACCACTCCCACATAACCTAACCACCCCTTACTTACACCAATAGTTTCACAATGGTTGGGATCGAGGAGACCAGCATTACATGAACACCTGAGATGGTTTTAACTTAAGAGACGGCAATGTCCAACCTAACAAGAGGTTTAGAGGAGGTCCCAACAAAAACAGAAAAAGAAAAGTGTTCCAATTCCCCCCTAGAGTAGAGGGAGAACTGGGCCAGATGGGGAAAGAAATTTAGAGAGGGATGGGTGGGGAATGGCAGATAGCTCTCATTCCTTCAAGGACATGGCTGGAATACAAGCCTAGCCTCGTGAAGAGTTTTTTTTTTTTTTTTGATAGGTAAGAAACGAAAATTTCATTAAAATAAAAGAAAAAATTACATGATGATGGTGACAAGGCATCACCCGGTTACAACAATGATAAAAGATTACCCCTTGGCCTCACGACGGAGATTGCAAGGTAGTTAGAGGTGAGTCGGCAATCTATCTATTATCGGAGAAAACTACAAACAAGGAGCGCAAACAATATTTGAAGAGGCATTTGGTCGATAAGTTTGAAGGGGATCCACCTTTGCTGGCATCTGTGCTAGGTCCTATTTTGAAACAAAAATGGGATTTGCTTCTATGTCCCGAAGTTCAAAAGTTACCTCAAGGAATGTTCTTGGTCTTATTACTGTCAGTTAAAGAAGCCAATCGTGTACTACAGGTTTGGTCGAAGGGGTTCATGATCGATGGTTTTAACTTTTAGATCGGGAAGTGGCATCGAAGGGTTGCAGTAGTGGAGGATAACTAGAAGGTTTCTAGGTGTTGGATAACGGTTTTTGGTCTTCCAATGCATCTCTGAAGCCGCAAGATCATTGAGATAGTGGGGGAACTGTGTGGTGGGTTCATTAGAGTGGACAACCCTTGACCCTTGGCTAAGGAGAGCTGCAAATGGGTGCATTTGAAAGTAGAAGTGGAAACATTCAATCCCAACAGCCGTCAAATTATCTAGAGGCATTTTCTACATGGTTGCTATTTGGCTGAAATTTCTTCCCGAGATCCTATTAGTTTCAGAAAACTTGGGGAAGAAGAAGGCTATTACAAAGTAGGAGAGAGCCTCATTCCTCGGAGTAACTAATGGGAGAAGAGAAGGTCTATGGCGATAGGATTGGGAGATCAATAGGATTGAGAGTCCCATTTGAGAAGTCACACAAGGAGTAGAAGCTGGGGGCGTGGGGGTGGTACAAGAATAGGCAGACACCGGAGATCCAAACACACCACCAATTAACAATGCCATAGGAATCTCAAATGGAGGTCCTGGAAGCAAAGAGACAACTGCCTACTTAGGCGGGCCCTTTTCCTTTTCCAACCCACCTCGAAACCCAACATTGATTTTAGGAAATTCACAAAGTGTGCGAGGCATTCAAGGAGGTCATGGGGATTAATTCAAACTTTGAACCGAAAAATTTGTATCAAGAAGCTCTCAAGGACCTAATTAGAGAAGTGATGGTCGAAGCCTCATTTTTTATACCTAGCTAACCTAAACCAGCGGCTCATTCTCCCGTAATCCAAACCTTTAACCTTGCCCACTTAAACCCAACTGTTGACCCTAGTAACACTCTAGCCCAAGCCCATATATCTCTCAAGTTCTACCAAACTCCCAAGCTCCACCTTCTACAAGACCCCCTTCTTTGTCGATCCAACCACATTTCCCCTCCAAGCCAAACCAGCACCCTTAATACGCTCAGGGCCATCTTGCCATGGCCCAAAGGTATTTTCTGGAAGAAGAGGTGAGTCTCGTTATCATGAAGATCATCAAAGATTGCCTCCAAGGTCCAATGGTGGCAACTCTATCTCATCGTCGGTGTCAAGCCTACCCTAGTTCCAATTGATGTTTCCAAGCACCATAAAGGCAACACATAAGCTCTCATGTCTCCCAGTCAGTGGCATGCAACCGGATTGGCTATCCCAACTGAACTCTCAAGCTCTAACGCCTGTGCCTTGCCAACACAAGGACAAACGGGAAGAAGAGGAGATACTGTCGATTTCCCCACTTGTTGTGGTAGGGGGAGTGAATGTAGAGTTAGAAACTCTTGGTAGGGAGAACAAACAAACGTCCAGGGCCATGTTCAGCCTCATATTTCCAGGCCCTAACAACTTCACAATCGAGTTTTTAAAGAAATGTTGGTCCCACCAAATGTGTCTTAGCAGTTTTATCTAAGTTCACTCCTCTACTGAGGTGGCCGATGTGGTGAAAGCTACTTTTTTAGCCATCATTCCGAAGAAGAAAGGGGTCGGAGCATTTTAAAGACTACTATCAAGGTTCTTGTCAATAGTCTAAGGTGTGTCTTGGGTCCAATTATCTCTCTCTCACATGGTCTTTTCGTGGACGGAAGGAAAATGAATGAATTGACTATTGAATCAAAGTAGGTGTTCCAGCTTCCAAGGGTGGTTTGCGAGTTGGATTTTAAGACATATGACCTTGTTCATCGGGACTTTGTTGAGTATATTCTAAGAAGATTGGGTTTTGGCTTGAAGTGGAGGGAGTGGATTCTAGGCGCTTGCCTAGGCGTCACCTACGTGACTGGACACCCTTGGCTGCGTGCCTCGCCGAAATGCCTTGACTTTTAGCAACTAGGCGCCCTTCTAGGCGACTAGGCAACAAAAATGACAAGGCAGGAGCCTTTTATAATATCATTTATGTATGCGCTAATACAATTTATTATATGCTATATATATATCAATTATACTTTTTTTCTATTCTCTCTCCCTAATTAAATAAAACAGAAACTTCATCCTTGTTCTTTTTTTTTTCTATTTTGCTTTCCATCTTGAATATTTATAATATAAAGTTAATAATCTTCTTTAGCTGCTAATTAATATGAATTTGCTCTATTAAATACTTATTATAGTAGAATTGCTATGTATTACTTTTGAAAATAATGAAATTAATATATGTAAAAGATTTTTATCTTTTAGATGTGATGATCTACTACATTTTTAGAGGAAATTTAATGTTCATAATAAAGAGAATTGCTATTTTTTCAATTAACCTACATGCTGAATGGTATATAAAACTAAGAAACTAGCCAAAAGTCAGTTTTTTATATTATAAAATTTTTATCACCTAGGCGGCCCAGTGTCACCCAGAATCGCCTAGACGCCTTGAAAACTATGAGATGTATGGCTGCAGCAAAATTTTCAATTGTGGTTAATGGCAAGCTCAAAGGCAAAGCAAGCACATTGACCGTGCAGTCTAAGAATAGTAATCCAATCACTCTCATCCAATTTGCTGATGATTCTTTAATCTTCTCAAGGCCCATCTGTCGGGATTTGCTTTTCCTTTAGGTGCCGCCTCATTTGTTTTGCAACTGCCTCTGGTATGAAAATTAATCTGCAAAAAGCCAGCTCTCATCCCTGTAGGGGAGGTTCCCCATCTTGATGAACTGGCTGCTGTTTTGGGTTGTGGAGTAAGCCGTCATCCTTCGAAATTTGATGGTCTTCCCCTTGGGGCACACTGTAAAGCTAAGGACATTTGCAACCCAGTAATTGAAAGGATCAAATTCAAGCTAGCAAGCTGGAAGAAAGTTTACTTGTCAAAAGGAGGAAGAGTCGCTCTTATCAGAAGTGTCCTTTGAAACCTGCCCACCTATTTTATGTCTTTGTTCAAGGCTCCTGGCTCGGTGATTAGAACTATTGAAAAATTGAGGAGAGACTTCCTTTGGGATGGGTTTGAAGAGAAAAAGAGTTTTCACTTCGTGGCTTGGTCTGAGGTCTGTAAATCCAAATAGCAAGGGGGCATAGGCATTAAGCCTTTCAAACAAATGAATATGGTTTTGCTAACCAAGTGGCTGTGGAGGCCTACAATGGAGTGTGACCTGCTTTGGAAATCTGTAATCCAGAACAAATATGGGGAAGCTTCCTTTGGCTGGGAATCAGGTGCAACACCTGAAACTTTTGGAATGAGTGTGTGAAAGGGTATTTTGCAGAACAGGAATCTTTTTTCCAGCTGCATTTCTTTCAAGCCTGGTTTTGGTGAAAGAATTGTTTTCTGGAAAGACGGGGTGTGGTGCCAACCCTCTCAGCATGGATTTTCCTTTAATCTTTGCCTTTGACTCTCAACAAGGAGGCACAGGTCTGTGAATGTCTTGACTTTTCAACCAGCTTGTTTGGATGCCGAGGCTTAGAAGAGAGGCAAATGATTGGGAAGTGGAAGCTCTCATGGGTTTGCTGCAAGCTATGGAAAAAGTTCAGTTTCAACCCCTGGATATTGACAAGATTTGGTGGACCAAAGAAGCTTCTGGTAGTTTTACAGTGAAGTCAATGCTGAATTCCTTGCTTTTCACAGATGATCCTTTCCCCCCTTGGGTTTGGTTTTGGAAGACAGCCATTCCTTTGAGGGTTCAGTTCTTTATTTGGGTTGCCATCAAGGGTAAAACTCCCACTACAGATGTGTATAGGAGAAAAGGGATGGTCCTTGTTAATCGATGTTGTTTATGTGGGGAAGCCAAGGAATCTGCCAATCATCTGCTCATCCTTTGCAGCTACTCTCACAAGGTTTAGGCTCATGTGTTTGGTATGAACTAGATCACCCCCTCGGACCTTGCCTTCCTCTTGCCTCAGTGGCGTGGTCAGGCTTTTTCAAAGAGGGGTAAGGTTCTCTGAAAAGTCTCCCCTTTGGTGGTTTGCTGGTGCTTATGGAAAGAGGAACAACTGCTTATTTGAAGACAAGGCCAGTCCTCCGGAGAAAGTGTGTGCTGCTACTGAGAAAACTTTGGTGAAATGGATCTCCATTAACAATCTATTTAGGGGTTCCCATTTTAAGCATTTTGCTGATCATTGGAATGCTATCGTATGGGATGATGATTTCTCGTTGTAATCCATAACCTGTTGGATTTATCTGTATCTGGCTGCTGAGGAAATCTCTACCTCAGTAGCCTTATCTTTTTCTAATCTTTTGGTAATATTCACCATTTCTCAAAAAAAATATATATATATATAGGCAAGTAATGAGGGAAAATAGAAAACTAATACGAGAATTGCAACAAATATTTCAATGCACCATAAGGGAAGCAAATGACTTGACGGATACGTTAGCCAAACAAGGGGTAAACAGGGCACAACTATATTGGGGGCTAACAGATGAAGCCGGGAGCTAGTTTGTTATATATTACTAAAATTTATATTGGGGTTAGGCAGCTAGGAGTTCCCTATACATGTTGAAATCAATATATTGCATCCCAGATAAGTTCATGTCTATTAACCTGATTTTGCTAACATGTCAGCCATTCCATTTGCTGATCTGTTGACCCATTTAAATGACATATCCTGTCCACCCATCAACCACTGAATCTTCTTGATAACTTGCCTAAATTGCCACATTGCCTGGCTCTTATTGTGAATGAAGCCAACTGATAGTCCCCTTCCATTATCAACTTTCTGATGTCCATTAATTGTCTTAGCTTCACTATTGTAATACAGCCAACAGTTCTGTTCTTAAAGAGATCCCATCTCTAATAGACCCCGAGAAAAGCACCTTCACTCCACCATAACCATCCCTAAACACCATTCCCACTCCTGAAGAACCTAGATTACCAATGCTGACCCCTCTTTTTATATGCTATGTTGTTTCATATTTAATATGGTCAGATTTAAAAAAAGAAAAAAAAAAAAAAAGAAATAAGAACTATGTATACCTCAATTAGATAATGTTACATCTGGATCTTACATCTCTTGCGGTTGTGGCCAGCCTCCTTGCATAGACTGCAATGAAGTGGCCTCTTCTCTTTGTTTTGAGGCTCCATATTTTTTTCTTTGTTTCGAGGCTCCATATGTTTCTTTGGACAACCATGCAAATGGCGAAGACATGGAGGAGGAGAAGGAGGACGAAGAAGACCAAGTCCAGAACTTGAAGCATCATCATCAATCCCATTCATGGAGGTACCATCAGGTATTTCATTTGTCCATACTGCATGCATGCACTCTGAGTAAATGGCTTGTTGTGTCTCTTTTAGGTAGCACTTTTCCACATATGAATAGATGTCAGCTTGAATACTTTTAAGTGCCGCACATGCATGTATACATGGGAGACCAACCATATCCCACTCCCTACAAGAGCAAGTCCTTTGGATTAGGTCCACACAATAATTGATAGGAATCCCAAACACTTCAAATCTAAAGGCCGATGAACAACGGAAATGTAATCCTTCACTTTTGCTAATATTCCTTTTCAACATTTCTTCAATTGTACCACCCACAGGAAATTTCCATGCAACACAATTAGTTTGCCTTCCAAACATAATATCTGTTATATTTTTACGGATTAGGTTAATCAATTCTATTATTGACAGCTCTTGTGCTTCTGGAATCCATGCACCATAAGAATCAGCAATATTCACACTGAACTGGTCATAACGCTTGCCAGGGAATAGTGAATTAGCCCAGTGAATAGGTTCATTTTTCAGAACCCAGCCATATGCCTCCTCTGAAATAGACCTCATTTTCCCCAAAGCATTGTCAAAATCTACCCTAGTCTTTGCATATGCAGTTTTATCCAATAACATCTTTAGCACATCCTGCACTGAAGGGGACAAATGTAAGCATTTCAACATCATCTTGAAACCTTCGGTCAAGTGGCGGTAACAATGTGCATGAGGCACTGACCCATATATCTCCTTAACTGCCTTAACAATGTCTTCCTTCCTGTCAGACACAAAAACGATATCTCTATTGTCATCAAGAGCCACCTTTACATTTCTAAAAAACCATCTCCAATTTTCCAAGGATCCTGACTCAACCACAGCAAAAGCCACAGGAAACATCCGATTGTCAGCATCCACAGCTGTCACAGAAAGTAATGTATGAAGATATTTTCCATTCAAGGATTTCTCCTCCACAAAAAGAATAGGACGGCAACCAACACGGAACCCATGAATAGAAGCATAGTAAGCAATAAATAGCTGATGGAATGTTGAGTCACTTTTTGACGTGTACACAGCAACAGTGCCAGGGTTAGACTCAACCAGTCTTTGACAAATCCAAGGTACAAGCTTGAAGGAGTTCTTGAGTGATAAATTTACAGCCTCCCTTACAGTTGCCTTGCCCCACAAGGCCCGATGATAAGCTATGTCAACATTGTAGTCACGCTTTATTTCCTCAATTATTTCCCGTGGCATATAAGCAGGGTTATTTCGAACTTTTTCCTTTATAATATTAGAAACCCATGTCTTTGATATTCGGTACTTCACAGTCTCCTCATAATTAGTTGGGTGGGTATGTTTATCTTCATATTTGCGTACCCTAAATTTGTTGGAGTTTCCTACTGCAGTAGCATAGATTTTCCATTTGCAGCCATCAGCATCACATTGTGCAGTTATGCGCTCACGGTCATTCCTGATAAACTTATACCCAAAACGGCAAGCTATTGAGAAATTGGAAAGTGCATTTCGGAACTCATTGCTACTGTCAAACATCTGTCCTACCCCTTTTATGGCATTCTCCCATAATGCAGACAGCAAAGGAGCTTTGTCATTTGACCTGTTTGTTGCTTCCTCAAGGTTAGAATCTTCAACTACAGATCCTACCAAAACATCTCCAGAGCACCTGAATCATAGTAATTTGAGTTACTTATCAATGATAATAAGAACATTATCTGCCATAAAAGAAAATTGTCATCACTGTGCAAATTACCTTGTAGTTTCCTGGGATTCTACACACCTCTCTCCTTTAACTAGATACACATCCGCAATTCCTTGGTTAAAACCTAGCAAATTTGCAAAATCAGACTCATCCGACAAAGCAAGAAGGCGGCTCTTGTCAAATGGAGTGGAATATTTCAAGGTTACTGTGTTTGGATCAATTTCAAATTTGCTGCAGAGCTCGCGTATAAAATCACTGTATTTGGTATTGCTGTCAACTCTCACTCCTTTTGTAATGCCGCCTTTGTAAGAAACAGATCCATCTGGATATGTTACTAACTCACCACCACTCATGCAATAGCATAAGATTACCTTCTCCGAGTTAGACACCATTCCTAAATATCAGTTCTACACAAATCAGAGATAAAACTGATTCTATTTTGTAGAACAGTTGAGAAATGTTTTCGTGGTCCAATTAAAGCAGTGCACTCCAGTACTACGGTAAATGTAACACTTGATATGGTAATCAATGTCCTAAAACATCAAAGAACAGACAATAGTTACCAAATCATACATCTTTCTATGTAATAAATCACCCGAACCACTAGGACACTGAAGAAAAGAAAATATTAACTAAATCCACCAGATATTGTATGTAATAAAGCAATCAAAACCCTATAAAGTTGAATAACAGAGAATCATAATACACCCCCACCAATTATTTTATATTATAGAACAACCAAAACCCTAAGAAATTGAATAACATAGAATCGTAACACAACCGCACCTGATTATTGCCTGCAACAAAGCAATCGAAACAAAAAAAAAAAAAAAAACATTGAAGGTAGAGCACATTAACCCAAGCAACTTGCTTGTTGTACGTAAAAAAAGCAACAAAAGCCCTAGAGCACTGAGTCCAACCCAGCCAGCCAAACAGACTGAAGAAAATTTAACTTGGCATGTTCAGGAACCCACATTCAGTGATGAACTAACCTGGAAGGGGCTCTTCAATGGCTGATTTGGAACAGAGGATGAGAGGACTCCCAGTGTTCATCAACGTAAAAGAAGGATTTTTCCGTGGACATCGATGGTTCTGCAGTTGATCGAAATGCCAAGAGGGAACCACTTCATTCCCGTGGGAACATCTCCCGATGATAATATCAGAAAGGGTGATGTCATCACCGGGAGATGCTCCCAATACACGGCGGGGGATGTGCTGAGATGTGCTGTGAAACGTCACTGTGGGGCAATCTTATGGGGCTGATTTGAACTCGAAAATTGCCTCCGGATCTCCTACCCGCATAAACACTATCCATCCCTACCCACAAACACCTACCTCCGTCGATTAGGAATATTTACCCGTGCATAATAATATTATAGAAAGAAATGTTGGGGCTATGTATTGGTCGGTCCATGTATTCTTAGTCGGATTCTTTCGTATTGTCTGATTTCACTTAAAATAGTATTTATTTAAATAAATATTTAAAATAAATAATGAGATCACATCTTATCCATTTATAAAAAGAGAAAGGGATTAGCGTCTATCGTGTAACACCTTGATTTTATATTTCCAATTTTACCTTTCTTTGATTTCATATTTCCAATCCTAATCCCTCTTAAAATAACAGAATTATATATATATATATATTCATCTGTATCATTTATAAAAATAAGGATGGTCAAATTGTTCCATCAAAAAGACTGATTTTTTACCCTTTATCATGTTTTTTATTTTAAATCTTGGTTTTCACTTTCCATTTTTACCTTTTGTTATATTTTTATTTTTCCAATTTTATTTAATTAACAGTTAACACTTGTAATTGGATAATCTCTATATCTCATCATTTTCTCATTTATAAAAATGAGGATGGTGACAATGTTTTGTCAAAAAGCCTAATTTTCATTTTTCATTTTTACCCTCTATCATGTTTTTTTTATTTTAAAGCTTGATTTTCACTTTTCATTTTTACCTTTTGTTATGTTTTTTATTTTTCAATTTTATTTAATTAACAATTAACACTTGTAATTGGATAAAACAAATAAAATAACAATAAGACTACTGTAGAACCTATTCCTTGCCTTATTTGTTCTTCTCCCAAAGCACCTACTTAATGAACATCTTCATTGATTAGAGCCAACACGTGTCAAGTATCGGATGGTTTGCCCAAACTACGAATTTGAATTGAAGGGAAGAATGAATTTTTTTTCAATCTCTCTTTTCATCAGGGAACAATCAGGTGATTAAATGAAGCTTTTTTTCTCCCTTTTTTTTCAATTGTCTCTCTTAACGTAAAAAGTTGTATTGGATCAGGAAATGCTCTTAAGTTCATTATATTGATTCATTTTAGGTGTTTTTTCTTGATGATCGTCGAGCCAATCCGGTAATTTGACACCCTACCAACGTAATATCATAGGGGTTGTACTTGATAGGGATATAGGGGTTTGGAATGCATTTTGTTGATAGGAGATCCAAATTTTATATATAAATTGAATGGATGTTCGATTTGAATCTGAATATAAATGAATCAGGATTAACTTATATACTAATGCTAAGCATTAGATATGCAAATAACAGCTCCATCACTGATGAGTAGAACGGCAAGAGGCAAAAGGCCAAATGTCATCGTTCACATATGAAGTGAAGACATAAATCCTAAAACCCCAATTCTCTCCTTTAAACCCTTATCTACATAGTGTATATCTTATCCACTCCCCCTACTTTACAGTAGGAAAGATGAAGCAGAAACGGCATCTCTCTTATCCTACGCACCTTTCTCCTCAAAATGAAGAAAACAATATAAATTACAAAAAAAAAACAAAGAAATACGCAAAAAAGTACAAAAAGATAGAAAATCAAAAAAATTTCTACACCATACTAAAAAATGAGAATGTTGTCTATACCATTTATAAAAATGAGGATGGTGACAATGTTTCGTGAAAAAGCCTGATTTTCACTTTCCATTTTTACCCTTTTTTAGTTTTCTAATTTTATTTAATTAACGGTTAACATTTGTAATTGGATAAAACAAATAAATTAAATAATAATAGTTTTTCATTTTTCTAGTTTTATTTAGTTAACGGTTCACGCTTGTAACAAATAAAGTAATAATAAAACTGCTATGGAACCTACTCCTCTCTCTCCCCTTAGGCCTTATCTAATCTTCTCCCTAATAAGGCTGCAATCGGATCGGATTCTGATTGGATGTAACAAAATCTGCATCCAATCCGAATATTAAGAACCTACATTCAAATTTGATCTGAAATCCGATTGGATTTAGAGACTCATATTTGAATTTGAATCCTAACAAACTCATATCAGATTTGGATTTAATCCAACTTCACTTTAAATTCTCTAAAATACCACTAAAATTAAAAAAAAATATTTATTTTTCAACTTTTATATATAATAAATTAATATATATATATATATATATGTATATATACCATACTAAATTTATTATATATAAATTCATATATAATATAATATTTAAAATATATTTTTATAAATTTTAATATAATTATATAGAATTTATATATTAAAATTAATAAATATTATAATATAGTCATATTTAAATTTTAATCAAATCATATTGGGTCAAATCCAAATTCGATCTGATTATTAATTGGATGTAGATTGTAACATCCCGATCTTACATAAATACATAATCTGAATCCAAGATAATCAGATTGGATGTCGAATTGGGTCTCGGATTTTTAGGTATCATTGGCAGGCCGACTCCCATCAAGCCTACCTGACGAACATCTTCATTGATTAGAGCCAACATAGGTCATGTATCGGATGGTTTGACCAAAACCCACGAATTCAAATTGAAGGGAGGAATGGATTTTTTTGACCTCTCTATTTTCACCATCAAACAATCAATTAGATGATTAAATGAAGCCTTTTTTTGTTTTCTCTCTATTTTTTCAGTTTTTTTTCCATTTCCCCTCTATTTCGATTGTCTCCGTTAACATAATAAGTTGTATTAGATCGAGAAATGCTTTTAGGTTCATTATATTGATTTGTTTTAGGGTGTTTTTTCTCGACGATCATCAAGCCAGTCCAATAATCTAACACCCTACAAACGTAATACCGTAGAGGTTTGGTACTTGGTAGGGTCGTAGGGGTTTGGAATGCGTGTTGTTGGTAGGAGATCCGGACTCTTCTACAAAAATCAGAAAGATGTTCAATTCAAATCCAAATATAAACGAATCAATATCAACTTATATCCCAACGCTAGTCGTTAGATATGCAAAGAACGACCCCACCATTGACAAGCAGAATGACATGAGGCAAATAGCCAAATATTATCATTCACACATGAAGCGAAGAAATAAATTCTTAAACCCCAGTTTTCTCCTTTAAACCGCTCTATGTATAAGGTATATCATATCCATTCCCCTTACTTCACAATAAGAAAGAGGAAATAGAAATGGTCTCTTTATCCTATGCACCTTTCTCCTCAAAATAAAGAAAACAATATAAATTATAAAAAAAAACAAAGAAATACACAAAAGCATTTACAAAAAAAAATCGTAAAAATTTCTATACCATGCTAAAAAAATGAGAATGTGAAATACACAAAAATTTTACAAAAAAATATAGAACATCTTAAAAATTTCTATACCGTGTATATCATATATACTAAAAAATAAAAATGTTGCAATTCGTTTGGTCAAAACACTCTGATTTTACTTTCCAACTTTACCCTCAACTTTATATTTTTTCCATTATATATATTATCAATACAAACTAATTATGAAAAACATAAAATGAAGAAAACAATATAAATTACAATAAACAAAGAAATACATTGAAAATTTTAAAAAAATGTAGAAAATCATAGAAACTTATATATCATACTAAAAAAATGAGAATGGTACAATTGGTTTGGTCAAAACACTCTAATTTTACTTTCCAACTTTACCCTCAACTTTCTATTTTTCCCATTATATATATGTTATTGCAAAATAATTATGAAAAAACACATAAAATGAAGAAAATAATATAAATTATAAAAAACAAAGAAATATATAGAAAACTAAAAAAATAGAAAATCATAAAAATTGAAGAAAATAACATAAATTACAAATCTATACCCGATATATAAAAGCATAGTCAAACATCACCATCAATATCAAATACCCCATGCATCACACGGGCGATTCCACTAATAATAAATAAAAAATAAGTATTTATTCCTATTTGGCAAATGAGCAACTTTTGGATTATTTAAGCTATATTTGGTGATAAAGTGGTTGTTAAAAGAAGTATTTGTTGCACAAGTACTTTATAGAAGTGCTTATTTTAACAATCACTTAAGGCCATTTGGTGACCCATTTGCCAAATCACTTATTATGTTTTTAAACACTTATTGGGGTGGGGATGTTTGGTAAACTACTTTTTCTACAAGTGTTTATATTGACACAAATGACAATTTTAGCCCTTATTTCACTCATACATATATACAATTTTTTTCACATATTATACTATACATTTCAATACAAAATCGATACATCATGACAACTGAGAGCCCATGTGGACCCACACGTGGAGCACCATGTGGACCCAATTAATAATAATAATAATAATAATAATAATAATAATAATAATAATAATAATAATAATAATAACTAATAATAACAAATAATGAATAATATTGATAAATAATATAATAATAATAATATTATTACTTAATAGGATAATATTAAGTATTCATGTTAA
This sequence comes from Nelumbo nucifera, assembly GCF_055504915.1. NCBI lineage: Eukaryota > Viridiplantae > Streptophyta > Magnoliopsida > Proteales > Nelumbonaceae > Nelumbo > Nelumbo nucifera. The sequence continues at coordinate 94,225,065 of NC_142652.1, forward strand.
TAATAAATCAAAAAATGAAATTTTGGATTTTTTAAGAAAATATAAAGAACACCACCCATATCCTATTTAAAAAAATAAAATAGGATAATACTAATTATACATATTAATAATAAACCAAACATTTATTAATAAAAAAACACCAAAACAAATGAGAATTTAAAAAAGTAAAATAAGAAAAGTTGGGTTGTTCAAAAAAAGAAAATTTGGGTTATTCAAAAAATTGAAATTTTGGGTTATTCAAGAAAATATAAAAATATGAACAAAAAATACAATAACATCACCAGATGATATTTTACAAACAAAGCTTCACCATAACACTTAAGAAATAAAAAATGCAATCACAGGTTTTCAAAAAATAATTCAAACACTTAACTAATTATTCATCACAATAGCATATACAAAGCATAATATTCATATAAAAATAAAGAAAAATGCAATCACAAATCAATAAAAATATAAACATTTAACTAATTATTCATACAAAAAATAAAGAAAAAAAAAATCGGTGACCCACATATTTTAGCATATGTTTGCATCATTTTTAACAAGAAAACGAAAAAAAATATACTCATGCATAGAAATCATCACATAGACAATGCAAAAAAAGGCAAATATTTCGGATTTCTCACTTGAAAAATCTAAAAAAAAATCTAGAATATTGCAAATTAATCAACAAAATATAATTAACACAACCAAAGAATTACAACAATATCATTTTTATCTCTAAAATTCAAAATGATGCAAAATATTGGCATTTTTATCACTAAAAAAATCATTTTTAAGCAAAATATTGCACTAAAAATAATTATAAAGCAAAGACGAGGGAGGAGGATGACTGACCTAAGTGTCGCCAGTGATTGCATGGTGAGAATGCGTGAACTCCCCCCCCCAAAATACTAGATCTAGTAAAGAGGGTTTCAAGCATTTAAAACCTCAAAAAAAAAGCAAAAATATTCAAGAAAACATGACATGTGGAAAATAAGTCCAAATGTGAAACCAACCTGGTCATCGACGAGTTTTTAGCTGGTTTGATGGTCGTCGATCGTTCCCAAAATGGGCGTCGTCGTTGGTATGCTTGATCATGTTCGAATGAAGAAGAGGGTTTAAGGAGCTATGGGGTTATTCTGGTTATTTTAAAATTAAACAGGGACCGAATCATCCCAAAGTTTTCGAATGTCCACTTATTAACAAGTACTTAAAAAAAGCAACATAAGCACTTCTTTACCAAATAAGTGCTTTTTTGGTACTTTTTTACCAAACACCCACAAAGTGCTTATTTTCCACTTAATGTGTGGTCCCAACACTTTTATTAAGTACTTATAAAAAAGTACTTATTACAAGTGAAATCAAACATGGCCTTATTCTAAATGTTTATTCCTATTTTTTGTACGAAATTGTCCCTTAATAAATTTTGAAATTCCTACATTACCCCTACAAATAGAAAAAAAACCCTCTTATCTTCTCCATTGGCACAAGAAGGCTATTGTAGTGGCGAATTCAATATAGAAGGTAATCGGAAATCGAGAAAATGGCCAAAACAACTAGTAGGTGTATCATTTTAATTTTTTTTTTGTTTCTCTTACATCTACTCTCTCTTTCTTTCTCTCTCTCTCTCTCTCTCTCTCTCTCTCTCTCTCTCTCTCTCTCTCTCTCTCTTCTGTTTTTTAATGCCTGAAACCAGATCTGGGCATTTTTGTGTAGATTTGGTTTTGAACGACAAATCGATCGGAATCTCATCAATAATGAGATGTATGTCTTCCTAATAGAATTACTTGGGTCATTTTTACCACTAATATTTTTTGTATATTATATTGAAAAAAAAACCATCAACCGAAATTACTATATGAAAATTGCTTTTTGAAAGTACTTTATGAAAGCTACTTTTTGAAAATATTATATATTAAACATTTTTTGGTTACCTGAATTACGGATATGATCTAGGTCCATACAATTTGGATCCTACCTACCTATAATGATGAAGTCATACTTGGATCCATAAATTTAGGACTCATAAGAAAACTAATTCAATAATTGACCAAGTGATGAACACACCATAAACATAAAAAAATATATGAATCTTGAAATATGCACAGGGAATATATTAATGCAAACCATCCATCTTGTACCAGTCCCGAACCTAATAAGATTTAGAGCTAATGGTAATCATATAATGGGGAATTGGGACCGATCTACATACATATAAGGACCCATGGTTAAATTATGGGAGATTTGAATGCTATACCAAATTATGATGAGAATGATGAGGGGAGAAAAGTTGATCATCACCAACTTCTATTACATGGAATTGATTGACTATTACATGGAGATTGAAATATCACTTGTCATCCGCAAATAGGAGGAGAAAGAATGCTATTCATTGGTTAAGGGATGACTTGGATCGGTGGTCTTTAAATCAAAACTTCATTATAGGATGAGACTTCATTGATTGGGCTCTTCAACAACGTGGGTTATCACCCATGATTAGTGATGCATTTGTCCCTGAAAGAATCCTAATGGCAAGATTTGTGATGTGTTTATCCATGAAAGAAGCCTCCATCTAGGGTCTCCTCTTTCACCTTATTTGTTTATTCTCTATATTGATGTCCTGTCTAGCTAGGTTGTTGGTACAACATCTTCATACTAGTGATCTAAAGGGTTTTGGAAATAGCTAGAGGTGGTCCTAGATTAATCCACCTTCTCTTTGTTTATGACATGCTAACTTTTGCAAGGAGCTTGTTATCTAAGTTATAAATGATCAACAAGTTGCTTCAACAGTATTGTGGTTGGTGGGGACAAAAGTTAATCTCTCAAAATCAGCTATCCTATTTAGCAAAAATGTACACCAACTGTAGGTATATTGTGATCACTCAGACATTAGAGTGTAGAGGGTGTCAAACCAACACTACACAGATGCCTGCGATGAATCCATAACCCATCACACGTTTACGAGGAGTTCCTAACTCATCGCACATTTGCGATGATCTCATACGCGAAACAAGTTGCAATGAGCTTTAGGCACGCACAGACCCATGATGAACTTCGAACAGGCACAGAACTGCTGCAAGCCGGGAACAAATAATGAACACACATGCGTCGTTAAATTACGCACGTGATGGGATGCCCCGTGGACCTAATAAAAGTGAGTAATGTAAATAACGGCATCACCCGTGCTACATCAATTTTAAAGGGTCATGAAAGAAAGTACCATACGTGGATTATGAGAATCCTTAAGAGAAAGGAAACCTTATTTTCGAAGGATCTCGCTGGACACATTGTGATACTCCAATGACACTCCCTTAATACTCAACATAAAGAAAAGATCCCCTTTCCTAACATAAAATGTCTCTTTTTAAATCCTTCTCGTTATCTATATATATATATATATCCTAGCAGAATGATGCTTTGTTGTCTTGCACTCCAAACTCAGTATCAATATTAAGATAAATTTACCTCCTCCTTAGAAACCAAGGTGAGCCTTTTTTTTATTTCCTCTACTACCCAACATCATCTATTGTTATTCAGCCATTGACCCACTTTACCATGTATATTATCTTGCATTGATCATAGCACTGCCTTTGATACGTAGTATTGCTCTAAGTAAATTATCATTACTAGTTAACCAAAAATTGTATATCTACTACATGCTCTATTAACTGATTTTAATGTTATACTTTATTTCATTAATTGGGATTTTCCTGTTGTACTCTGTTTGTTCCTCTCCTTGTAGAATTGTCTTTTCGACAAAATTTTGAAATTGAGAGGCTTTGGGAAGTCAGCATAGTTCCATCCCTAGGAACATGCATAGATGCCTCCCATTTCAAATCTTTCCTTTCCTTAGAATGACATCCATGTTTTTATTACCTAGTCACCTCTATTAACCTTATTTTATTTATACTAATATTTGGGAGCATAATAAGGGCACACATAGATATAAATGATAAATTTTGGATAATTATTAATTATCTTATATTGTAGTTATCACCTTGGAACCCGCTAAAACAATATACCACAAATAATATGTGGCTTACATTTGCACAAAGAATTGTACACTTTTGATTTTATTTTAACATTACAGAAAATTTTCTTCACACCTTACTAGAAAGATGTGATACTAGGTATATTGATTGAATCAGAAGTCTCATGATGTAGCATATGGGCTATCTACAATGCTTTAGGTTACAAGCCAACAACCACTTGATTTTAGCTTTAGCATCTTAGCAGCCCATTTTCCATTGTACCTCAGTCATTGTTTTTTTGTCTATATTCTTTTAATCGATGAATATGCTCTCATTACAATGTCCTCATCTTTGTTAAAATTTTTTCTTATTTAGACTAATATTTGTTATCTTCTTTCGAAAAGTTTTAAGTCATGTTTCATGGTGCCCAAAAAAGAATTGTTTTTTAATTATTTTCAAAAAATGTTATGTCAACATGGTTTTCCCATTCGAAAGCTTATTTTCAAAAATATACTTTCAATACTATCATCTAAAATATGTTACTATCTTGTTGAAAAATAATGCTTCATCACCATTTATCAAAAACATGGTTTCAAACACTACTTTTTTTTTAGAGAAGATACGACTGCAAGTCGGTTTCATGAATTTTAAAATGTGTTTTAGTTGAATATTTTCACATTCGTCGCACATCTTGCAATTCGCTAACATGTTTCTTGTAGCATCACATACTTACTTACCCTAGCTGGTTCCACGATGCCTCATGCTCCATGTGAAGGCCCTAGCAAACCCAGGCACACAATACTTACTTACCCTGACTGGTTCCAAGATGTCGTGGTCGATTCTACGATGTTGCATGTTCTAAGCGAAGGCCCTAGCAAACTCATGCACACACATACATACCCTGGCTGATTCTAGGATGTCGTGGCTGGTTCCATGATGTCGCATGCTCCATGCGAAGGCCCTGGCAAACCCAGGCGCATACATACATACCCTAGCCAATTCCAGGATGCCATAGCCGGTTTCACGATGCCGCTTGCTCCATGCGAAGGGCTTGGCAAACCCAAGTGCACACATACATACCCTGGCCGGTTCCAGGATGTCGCATGCTCCATGCGCAGGCCCTGACAACCCCGGGCATGATGACTCCATACATGTTGAAACTTTACACTTGTATGATTGTACTTAGTTCCTTCATTGTGACTAGCCCTAACTTTTACATGCGATGCAATCTTACTCTTCTTATGTAGTGAAATTTAATTTTCTTTTATGCGATGATATTTACCTCTCATATGTGATGTTTAATTTTTCCAAACACGATAACACTTAAATGTCTCGACTGCATTCAAACATTTTTGGAAAATACCAAAGACCTCAAAAGCCTTGAGAATATGACAATCAATCTCGGTACTTAGCATAATCAAGTGCGATGACATGTCCTGGCTAGATTGGGAAAGATTCGACAATCCCCACACTAGTGGACCTTGGAAAAAAACCCTCGACAAACCCAAGAGAGATGGAACACCACAAACACTTAGTACTCCGAGTCGCAATGACATAACCAAGTTAAACTACAACAATCCAAAAGGACTTCGTACGCGATAACACACCCCATATCACTTCATGTTCGAATAAATGATCCACAATATGCTACAACAAAGCAATCACAACAAATGCTCAAATCACATCAACATTAGCATGTTTCAAAATCTTGCACAATAAATGGGAGACTTTCCTTTGTGCCATATTTTTCCTATCCGATGCTTTACTAAAAATGCCTTCTATTAAAGCAAAAGGGGGTTGGGTACTCTGCTTGCGAAACACCCACGTAGCACCCCCCACTCATACAGGAGGACAACAAAGGTAGCACACCCAACAAACCTCACTTATCTGTTTTCTTGATACAATGACTTCTACCAAGAAACAGGGGGCTAACATACAAGAAGTGTTGATCTATACCTTACAAAATGTTCCTATGATTTTTACCATCACTTACATCTTCAATGATTTCGTACATGACTCAAACGACCTATAAAACAAGTATGAGTAAACATGACAAATAACACATTGTCAAAAGACAGAATTCTTATTGACAAGTTCACAAAGTTTCTATACATGAAGTTCGTAGAGCGTTTCACCAAGAACATGAACGATCACCAGACCTAACGCGAAAAGAGCAAAAAACCACAACATCTACAATCTTGTTCCTCATCACGAAACCCTAAAGTAAATGCGATGACAAAAATGCTTATTAGTAATTTCCACTTACCAATAAGCAGGGGGGCAAATGTAGGTACATAGTAACCACTCAGACCATCAGAGTATAGAGGGTGTCAAACCAACACTACACGGATGCCTATGATAAATCCATAACTCATCACACATTTACAAGGAACTCATATCCGAAATAGGTTGTGATGAGATTTAGACACGCACAGACTCGTTATGAACTTCGAACGGGCATGAAACTATTGCAAGCCGAGAACGAATAATGGACACATCTGTGTCGTTAAATTACGTGCATGATGGAATGCCCCATAACCCTATCAAAAGAGAGCAATGTAAGTAATGACATCGTCCGTGCCATGTCAGTTTAAAAAGGTCACGAAAGGAAGTAGCATACGTGGATTATGAGAATCCTTAAGAGAAAGGAAACATTGTGTTCGAAAGATCTTGCTGGACACATGGTGAAACCCCAATGACGCTCCTTTAATAGTCAACATGAAGAAAAAAGATCTCATTTACTAACAGAAAATTTCTCCTTTTAAATACTTCTCCTTATAGCCTTGTCTTTCTCTCTATAAAAAGGGAGAACAAATCTTCCTTAAGGGAGTCAATATCAAAGAATCTTGACGTAGGGTTCATGAGAAAAGGGACTCTCCCTTCTCTTCTCTCTTCCTTTCTCTTTCCCGTCGCCTTCTCTGGACCTTCGAAGATTCGACCTCCCGCCAACGAGAATCCATGGTACCAACACTAGCATCACAAAAAGATATTAGCCTGACATTTAGGGCTTCGTTTGGTGCATCAGTTGGATAAATATTTGGAGGTCCATTGTCAATTGATGGTAGAAATATAGATAACTGGTAGTTCATCATCAATAAGGTGAGGGACATGTTAAAAAGGATGGAAAATTTCATGTTTATCACATGTTGGGCATGAAGTTTTTATAAAGTCAATGATTTCAAGCATTCCCATTTATTGTATGGCAACTATTACCTTGTCAAGTTCAAGATTCCTTATCCTCTTTGACATGGGATTTTTGGTGGTCAGGGACATGAAAAGAATACACAACACATTAATCTTTGTGCTTGGAGTTCCTTTCAATTCATAAATCTATGGGAGGGCTTGGCAACAAAGAATTTGGAGTTTTAAACAAAGTCTTGGCCCTAAATCTCACGCGGCATTTTCTAACTAATTCAAGCACTTGAATCAAGTTTAGTTCTATGCACCCTAATTGTAGAAATATTTTGGTATGGGTCTCGTTTCCATTTTATGATTTTGTGTTTTTCCTAGATTTTTTCATTAGAAATTAAAGAAAAATATAATTTCAATGTTTAGGCTTTTCTCTTTGCATCAAAGGGTGATTCTTGCTTGAGAATTATTGTCCTCAGATCATTTTACCTTTTTGGAAGCATGGGAACTAATTCTAGATTTTTTATCCTTAGTTATTTCTTAAGAGATTTTATTCTCCTTCTGGCTCTCAATCAGGTACTGACATGTTGTGGTGGGTATATTGTGTGTTGTTGATTATTGGAGTGTTGTAGGGTTGTCAAGTGTCTTTTTAAGTCTAATGGAATAGCGATGGAGGTACAAACTATTTCCAGGAAGCTCCCAGGTAATGTTGATTCTTCTAATGGTATGATAACCACTATAAAACTTCATGGGACAATCTTTTTAGAATGGTCTCAATCAGCCAAACTTACCATTGGAGGAAGGATAAGCTAGGATTCATGACAAGCAAGGAGGTGAAACCAAAATATGATGACTCCAAATTTACCAAGTGGGAATAGGAGAATTCTTTGGTTATATCATAGTTGGTCTATTCAATGCAGCCATATATTGCTCATAATTACTTGTTTCTCTCTATTGCCAAAGATATTTTGGATCATGTTACAATTGCATACTCTTAGGTTAGGAATACCACTCGTGTCTACTAACTCCGAAGGGAAGCATGCAATGTGCATCATAAGGAGATGACTGACTATATACTTCTCTTCTTTACAATCTCTTTGGGAAGAGATGGACCATTTAGAGGCCTTGAAAAGGAAGAATCCTAAAGATGGTGAACAATACCCAAAATATGTTGAGAAGAATTAAGTATTTGATTTCTTGGGGAGCTTGAATTCTGAATATGATTTTACTTGACAACACATCTTAAGTGTAGATATTGTATCATTTTCCACTACATACTCCCCAATACAAGGAGAGGAGAGTAGGAGGGCAGTCATGATGCATACTGTCATAGTTGAGTATCTGGATTACATGTCCTCTAAACCCAAGCACAGTGTAAATAGACAGAGGTTAATAAGAAGAATGATGAGGTGTTGTGTGAATATTGAATGAATCCCAAACACACTAAGGACCGGTATTGGAAGTTGAATCCACATTTGAAGCCTTAGAAGTTTAAAAAAAACTAAGGAAAATGTTCATCTTGCTACTATGGGAGTTGATTATCCCTCTCCTAGTGTTTGAGCTCATTTACATAATTCCTCTTATGTAATAGAGAATCTTAGGAGCCTATTGACTCAACTCGAAAAGTTAAGGTCCTCCACCACAATTGACACAATTGAAAGGGATGAGGTTGATGTGAGGCACGGTCTTTGACAAGCAAATCCGAATTCCCATGCCTCTAGGAAAAGATTCCTAGACAACCTCTTGTCATGCACAAATTATGTTGATCAAGGTCAATCCAAATTATTCTTTCCCAACGAAACTTTCTTCTCCGTCATATAATTCATGAATTCCAAAAGTTGCAGGAATTTATTATTGGTTTTTTCCTTTTTCTTTTTGTTCTTTCTTGCTTTACTTAAATCCTTCTCTTTCTCAAACTATTAAAACAATGTAACACACCCAATTCATTAATATTTAGGTTTTAACAAGTCCTTTTATCCATCTCTTACTAAGATATTGGTTCTCCATCTCATGTAACTTCTAATAATGAAAACTTTGACATTAAATAGGTTATTTTATTCATTTAGGCAGATTTCAAGTTAGCTACTTGGGTAAATGAAGCAAATTAATTTAGTGTAATTTAATTAGTTAATTTAACTTAATTGATTAAATATAATAAATAAATTAATTATTAATTTAATTAATCTCATTAAATACTTAAATTACATTAATTACTTAAATTCTGGAACAAATAATTTTACAATTACAATTAATAACTTTAAAGTAATTATTAAAGTCTTAAAAAATACATTGAAGCGAAATTAAGTAACTTAACATATGATATGCACTAAGACATTATACCAAGTGTGTACTTTTAGAGGGGTTGGAGGGAGGGATAGAGGGAGAGTGTGGGGAGGGATGAAAGGGAGTGGTTAAATTCCTGGGTAGAGAAAGAAAGTGAAAGGAGAGAGAATGTTTTAAAATATTTGTTTTGTTTTTGTTCCATGCAATTCAATTGAGACGTTAAATAGATGTAGATGAAAAAGCCTGGCTTGGTCTGAAGTTTTGTGTTTAGACTTGTTTGGGCCTAGCCCTATAAATTTTTAGCCAATGATTTGGCCTAATACTTTTGCCTAGCCTGAGCTCACATTATGCTCACAAATTTCCAAGTCAAGTTTGGGCCAAACCAACCTAAGCTCAGCCTAACTCAAAAATTTGAGGCTTGGGCCTAGGTTTTTTGTTCAAGCTTGGCCCCAGGCTTGAGTGTGCATTAGGCCCACAAGTTTTCAAGTTGGGTTTGTTTCTAATGCTTCAATCTGAACTCGGGGCTTGCCTAAATGAAACATAATTAGAGGACTAATTAATTAATTATATTGATTAATTAAAAATATAATAAAAATTTTATCATCTTATAAATAATATTAAAAGTTCATCCAATATTTTAATCCCAACTCAGCTTGCCTAGATGAAACATAATTAGAAGATTTAATTAATTAAATTGATTAATTGATAAATATATTAAAATATTTATTATCTTGTAAATAATATAAAAAATTCATGGAGAGAGTAGTTGAAGATAAATGAAAATTTGAAAATAAAGATAAATGAAATTTTAATAATAGTGTTATAGTGGAAGTGGAGAAAGACATAAGGCTGTCAATGGGTTAGGTCTAGGTTCGGTTTAGGTAGAACCAAAACTGAACCAGACTTAATGGGGTCTATAATTTTAAACCCAAAATCAAACCATTTGGTTCACAAGACAATTGGATTTGACCCGATGGGCTTGATTATAATAAATCTATTGAAAATACTATATATAATATTATTTTATTGAATATATTATAGTTTAATATATATATATATATATATATATTAAATTATACATATAAGCATTAAATATATATTATATATTTACTGTGTGTGTGTGTGTGTGTGTGTGTGTATATATATATATATATATATAACTTGGTTTAGGCTTGAATCAATTTGGACTAGGTGGAATTGTTTCTGACCAGATGAGAATCAGGACATTATATCTAGAACCAAAACAGACCCAATCAGTTTGGGTACATAGGGCCATTGAGTCCAACCTGATCCATATATATCCTGAGAAAGAGAGAGAGGGGGGGGGTGGTAATAGATGAAAAGTAAAGAGAGTAATAACATTTTTGTGCCAATATTGTAATTAAGTAAAAAATCAAGGTTATACACACAACAAAAAAAAAGAAATTAATCATTATTTTTTTATGGCACTCTCATAATTACATGAAATTAAAAAGAGGCAATAATTGTTTTTAAATGGCACTCTTGTAATTAGTAAAAAAAAGTCAATGTGAAAAATAATGACACTCTTGTAATTAGTAAAAAAATTCAAGGTAACAAATAATAACACTTATAATTATATGAAAACTCAATGTCATATGCACAACTAAAGAAGAAGCAATGGTTGCTTTCAATGACACTCTTGTAATTAGTAAAAAACTAAAGGTGACAAGTAATGACACTTTTGTAATTAGTAATTGTTCATGACCATCCATACACACCACCGGTACTAAAATGATACAATATTTCACACGAGCTCTTACAACCCTCACATGTTGAGATTCCATTTGAAGCAAAATAGGTGCTTTGTCCACACCCATTTTGCTTTTAGTATATACTAGTAGTGGAGCCCCTGCTTCATAGGGGCAAACAACTAAAAATATGAAACCACTATTGTAATTGGGTTGTGATTTTAAAGAACAATGTGTCTGAATTATATATTCATAGGGTCCCTTTCTAGTTTTTATTATTTGTATTTTTAAATAAAAGAAAAATAAATTGTTTTCCTAAAATAAAAATATTGAAAATTTTAAAATAAACCCTCCCCCCCACTCTCTCTCTCCCCCAACATTGGGCCCCATCAAGTACCACAAACTCCCTCTCTTCCAATTATGACACTAGGTCCCACAAAACCTTTCTCACCTCTCTCTCTCTCTCTCTCCAAGGGTCCCACCAAGTCCCACACAACTCATTCTCTCCCCTCCATTTATGACACTACATCGCACACAATCCATCCCCCCTTTCTCTCTCGCTCATGACATTGAGTTCCATATAACCCCCCTTTTTCACTCTCCATTCCTCTCTCTTAGGGATGCTCATTTATGATCTAGTCTGGCCTGACCTAGCTTGCCTTGCTTGGCCCACAAATTTTTGGGCTTAGACAACCATATTCTTGTCAAGCCTGGACAGACATGAACTTGCATCAAGCCCACACACAATTTTATGAAATTAAAAATATTGTAAGGAAGATTGCTAGTATAATATTAAAATTATAAAAAATAATGAAAAAACATAGCAATTAAGTTATTAGCAATATTAAAAAGAAGGGAAACAAGTATAAAACAACCCCTTAATTATTTTTGTAAATAATACACTATTATAACATTTTGAATTACAAAAATGTGTGGTCTTATTTATTATTGAAGCTAAATATATTGAAACCATCAAAGCATGTAAAAATATATTATAGATAAAGTTTTTTTTGAACTAGAATTGAAATAAAACAAGTATATTAAATTTGTGAAAGTTAATGTGTCATACACTTGAGCAAAAATCCAAAATTTTACTTTAAGTTCAAGCATATAAATCTGAGATATCATTGAATAAAAAAAATCTTAAAAAAAGATATTATTTCATGAGAACATACATAACAATAAGAATGGATCTGACTTGATAACAAAAACCTTATCCAAAAATAACTTTCAGTTTGTAAGAGTATAATTAGTTTAAATTTAATGAAACCACCTCATGAGTTGAAAATGAGATATTTGTTGGGATTTGCTTATAATAATGTTAGAAAAAAGAATAAAAATAAAAGACAACAATTTTTTTATTAGAGCTAGAAGAAGACAAAACATCTTTTTACAAAAGAACATTTTGTGATGTTGAACATCAATCAATAAATTCTCTTTTGGTTCTCAATTATGTCTTAATAATATTTATATTTTTTTATAATTACTTGTTAATTATCAAAGATAAAGTTAGAGTATCACAAAGGTAAACAATTAAACTCACCTAATTTCTAATGTCCTTGAGGGGTTATTCATAACTTATGCTAGATTTATTTTTTTTTTTAAACTGACATCACTTATAAAATTTTAGGGTTAGATTGAAATACATAGATATTTAACCTACTAAAAATAAAGCTTTCAAACTCCATTAAAAGCATGGGGTACATCGAATATTTTAAAAAAGGCAATAGTCATTATAATAAAATAATCAATTTAATCAAGAAGTTAAAAACAAAATTTGGATTTAGTATATAAGCAATCTAAAGTCTATAATAAATGCAATAGAGAAAAAATGGGGGAAGAAAGAGAAGAGAATGAAAACAAAAAAAAAACTTAATGAAAAGTTGTAAATAAGAATGGTTAAAAATAAATATTTCTATATGGATACTTATTTATCACTTTAATTTTGGTTGCACCCACTAATAAATTCCTAACTGACATTGTTAGTGAGATTATTAGTATTACCTAAGCGATCTTATTACTCTTAAAGTGATTGCTTTTAATTGTTGTCAAAGATATTTTTATTCCGTATTATTCTTGTTGATAATGAAAGATATTTGGACTTCAACCACAAAGTTTTAATTTATAGTGATTGATTTTTAAATGTCAGGGCAGGTGCGTGCGAGAAAGGCCAGTATGAGAGGACAATTATGCCCATTTTTCATGTGTGAGACAGGGCAACTGTGCCCACTTTCATTTCTTTTACCATGCACACCTTCACAATGCTCTTTTCACTAAACAATCGTCCTCTTTAACCAAACGCACCTTCTAGTTTCTGATGGTTTTTCTCTCTAGACCATCCTCCTCTCTGCTCTCTATCTACATATCACATCTCTTCTCAACCATAATGAGATTTTTTAAGCCACTGTCCTCCTCATGTCTCAACTGTTACCGTTGTCATTGGCGATCATCCTGGCCTCTAAAGCCTGTTTTCTTTCTCACGTCATAGTCGTTGCCGCTGCCATTGCTGACCATCTACGCCTCTCAAGCTTATTCTCTTTCTCTCACAACCTATTCTCTCTTCTCTCTCATAGCCTAATCTCTCGCTCTCTCGATCTCAATCTCACCTCTTAACCGCTGCCGACCGTCCTCACTTTTCAAGCCTATCCTATCTCTCAATCTTTCTCTCACATCTCAACATATATGATTTGGTTTTCGATTCCCTACATTTGATTTTTTTTTATTCTCTCTTTCAATATCTCTACATTGGTTTTTTTACTATTTCAGAAGTCTTGTTGTTTTTGGTCAAGAAAGATGGATGTGCAGTCAATGGTCGCTGATCAACTATGGTTGGTTGTGCTTCTCTAATTTTGGCAATTGTTATAGAGTTATTTCTACGCTTGAATTGCGGTTGCCTGACTCCATTTTTAATACAATCATTTTTGTTTTGTCCCTCCTATCTAGCATGCTACTGAACTTTTTTTTTTTCTCACATGTTTTCCCATTTTCAGATATTAAGTAAGGGTGATGTGATTTCTCCTTCGAGCGATGAATGTTTACCGCAATCAATGGTTTTGTTTGTTTTGGATTATTTCGTCTGAAAGAATTGACTACTTGCAATGGATGTTATCTCACTGATGTCTAATTCAACTCATATTATTATTATTTTTTCTGGTCTTTTTGCTTGGTTTTTCGCTTAGATTCTACTAGATAGATATTTAGTTGTACTTGCTTATGAATGCTTTGTCCTGTGACTTGTTACATGGCTTGATTGCTTCTTTATTTTTTGTGCTTCACATTTAATTTTGTCCAATCCTTTTTGAATCTTTTAATTGTCGTTGGGTTTATTTTTTTGTTGATTTCATACTTTGTAGGCCATTGAATGTTTTCTTGCTTCATAAAGTACATGTTCCTTGATGTTAGTTTTATCTTTTTCTTTTTTATTTGATCAAAGTACTTCATAATTAATGTTGTTGCATCGATTATATAGCACTATCGACTAAAGTATATCAATTTTGGTCTTCTCTTATATTCAATTTTCCAGATTTGTTTCTTCTGTGTTTTCTTTGGGTTTTTGTAGCTAGTTATGATCATTGTTGTCAATAGTTTCCTTTGTTTCTAATTTTTTGTGCTTATGTGCTTACTTTTTTCCCTTTTTATTCTCTCTCCTATCAACAATTTCACCATCTATTTTGTTTGCTGCCATTAAGGTTATTTCCTAGGTTTTTGTCTAACTAGTTAATGTTTTCTCTTTTTCTTTTTATGTCGTTGTCTAGGGCTTTCTTCCTTGACTGTGGTCGTATTATTTGGTGATTTATGCTTCTGTTCTACTGGAGAGCCTATTATGCAAAGAAAAGCAAAAGCAACTAACCCTTCCTTGTAGATGGTGTCTATGTTTGTTTGTTATCTAGGTGTCACAATGAAGTGGGAGAAGATAGAGATGAGCACCATTTTTCTTCACTACAGTTGAATCCTTATGGTATGTTTGGTTGCCGAAAAAGGGATGGGAAGGGAAGAATCTGTGAAGAATATTCGATTTTTCTATTGTTTGTTTTGAAAGAAAAACTGGGATGGGGAGAGAAAGGTTTGGGACGGGGTTTCCCAAAAAACAATACGCGGGGTCACACCAAAATGGTGAGACCCTATTGAGAAAGGAAAATAGAGGCCTTTGTGAGAAAATTTTGTCGAGCCAACAACACAGAGAGTGTCGTCTTCTTCTCAGACGCCGTCCAATGGTCATCTCATCGACACCATCTTAGGTGATTTTTTTGAAAGGTAAGCTCAGATTTGGCATCCTCTTGCGATTTCCGCTCATTTTTGTACCATATTGGTCTTCTTTCATTGAATGATTCCTCCTTCACCTTCGTCTACCACCATCCTTGGTCTTTCATACTAGTTTCCCTTCATAGAAAAATGGTAGATCTACTGTTAGAGGCGTCATTCTTCCATGTTGACATCCATTTCTGTTCATTTTAACACATGAGCTCCAGACTTGGCTTCGGCCATCTACCTCTTCTAGATCTGACAGTTTTATTAGCACTAAACGTTAAAATGAACTCGGTTTTTGCATCTACCTCTTCTAGATCCGACGTCTACCTCTTCGTCTACCACCATCCCTGGTCTTCCATACTAGTTTTCATCACAGAAAAATGGTAAATCTATTGTTAGAGGCATCATTCTTCCATGTTGATAGCCATTTTCATTCATTTTAATGTCTGAGCTCCAGATCTGGCTTCTAGCATCTACCTCTTCCAGATCTGGCGTCTACTTCTTCCTACAAAATTTTTTCATCAACCAAACATTTGAAGCAAATTTTGTTGGATAATAGGTCTTAGCAAGCAAACATAGGATACCAAAAATCAGAAAATAAATTTTCTTTTCTCATCCCATCCTTTCTCATTCCATCCCTTCTCATCTCACTATTTCTCGACAATCAAACAGACCATTAGTGGCTACCATAAGTAACTCCTCACCACTTTCTCCAGTCTTCCTTATATGCACTTCATGATTCAAACATTCTTGACCAAAACCAAATAATGGATTAAGATTCTCTCTTTTGATGGTTTGATTTGCCATGTTGATGGGTACCCAGTAGAGGATTTGGTATTGGAACTGCTAAATCAAACAAAGGTTTATATTAACAGGTTTGTTGGGTATGTGTTTAGGATAATAAGAAGGCTGAGAGAAGGTTGTTTTTACTATTTGTTAAAGCAGAGAAGGAACCAGAGAAGAAGCCACTTACTTTTTGTCATTATTCTTATTATTCAATGTTTTCCTTTTAATTTTTCTATGATTGGCAGCTTCCACCTTGTATATGGTGAGAAGGATGCTCTCATGATGGGTTTTCAGAATGAAATATTTTTTGGTTATTATTAATGCTATGTGTCTTCTATCTAAATGTTTTTAACATTCCATATTGTTTTCTTCCCTAAGTGGTATTTGTAATTTAATTTCCTAATATTTGCTTGCTTTGTCTTAGCCATTTTATTTTTTTTATAATTCCTCTTTTTTTGTTAAATTCAAAATTTGTTATCGTATCCTCCCATAATGATATTTAAAATCCCTTACTTATTTTTTAGTAGCTTTAAAGGTACCAAGAATTTTTTATCATCATTATCAATCTTTGTCCCAAGTGGGTATTTGAATTTTATTTGTCAAGTGTGAGGTTAAAAGGGAGAACTCTAGAACTTATTAAAAGGTGTTTCTAGTTGTTTGTCTTAGCTGAGTAAGCAACTTGCTTGGACTATTTTTCATATGTTAAGATGGGTTTATAATTATTAAGCTTGCATTAACCATGGAGAAACCACTTTATAGGAATTAGTTTATTTATTTATTTTAAACTATAGGATAATGAGCATTCAACTAAGCCTATATTGTTGTATATGGGAAAACAAATTTGACAAATTATTCAACTTTGTGCAAAGGTTCCACTTTCAATCAATGAACGATCTTTTTAAATAGGTAATTCTTCCCTTCCTTTTGCTTGCTGTGCAATTGTTATTCTATATATAAATATGAAATAGAGTATTCAAAATGTGAACATAAATTTATTTGTGGAGAATGGTCATTCCCATGTTGATTCTTTATTACTTGATACTTCACTTGACATGTTTGTGTTTGCTTTCTATTGGAGCAATTAGGATCTTCGTATGGAGGGGTTCTCTCCATGTGATTCATGTATGATTTGTATTGACCATAATGTGCCTTTTTATATCTTAAATTAGATATCTTTGAGGGAGGCTATTAAATAGTTTAGCATCTGATTGGCTATTTTAGCCATTTAAACCCTGGTTGTTATTTTTTAGAATGTTTTGGAAGTACTCTATTACTTCATGGGCCATCTAGGTGTGTAGCCACTTTTGTTAATTTTCTCATTTAGAAGGAATTTGTGGATGAATATCCATTTACAATATCTTTTTGTTGCTTCATAATTGTTATCAAGAAAATTAAAGCATCATTCACTAGAAATATGGTGACAAATAATCTTTATGGGGTAGAAGTCTAGCTTCAATATATTTTATGTGTTTTTGAGGGAGCAATGATGCTCCAATATATATGCAATTATGGGGGCAAATGGGTTGGATCATGATCTGATCCAATCTGAAGTCTGATCCTATATTCTTGGATTCAAATATTCTCATTTTGGGCCTTCGGATCAGATCAGATTAAAAATTGGATCACCCTGATACCCCCTATTCGATCTGATATATATGTTATTTATTTATATAAATATAACACACACACACAGATATATGTATATATATATATATATGTTATTTATTTATTTATATTGCATTTTTGTATATTTTTTATTTTATTTATTTTTTATAAAAAACATGTATATATATGGTGAAAATAGTTGAAAAGATACTTGTATTTTTTTGTTTTTATTTATTTAAATTGTTATATTTTATTTTAATTTTAATAATTTACTAAATTTTTAAAACAATCAAATCGGGTTGGATCATATTCGAATATCCAACATCCTATCATATTTGAATTCAAGTCCATGTTTATGAGATTTGATCAGATCTTCGAATTGGACCAGATTTGCAATTAATAATATAAGATCGGATTCAGATATACCCTTATTGGAATCCGATCCGATCCGATCCATTGGCATCCCTATAGCATTGATGTTATAGTCTTTTATTCTTATGTTTAGTTCATGTCCTATTAGCAGAGATGTAATTTTGGACATTCATTGGGATTTCAAACCTAATGGGTTATTTCATTTGGAAAGTAAAAAAATGATTTGATATTTTAGTTTGAAGGTTCTAACTTCAAGATACATTGAAGTTGTTTGAATAATTTGTAACTAGGGATACGAAACTCAAGCTTGCTTGGATTTTCTTAGGACTTTTCCAATTTGAGCCAAAATATTCCACTAATTAACCTTGTTTCACATAGAGTACAAACAAAATTCTCATCCTGACTCTAATTTGGCTTCGTTGGCTTGACCTAAAAGCCTTTTGCTTTTGGTATAGGATTCCCTTCACTAAATTATCATCTTCTCACTTTATTTTTGTTGCACGTAATTTATATTAACAATGAGTATTGCATATATTTGGCTTAAGCTGGTATAGGTTTTGCATGCCCTCAAAATTAACCTAACCTAACCCATAAATAAAATGGATCTCTTATATAAATGTACCAAGGTTTTACAGATCCATCTTCATTGCCCCAGTACAATGTTGAGATAATACATGGGACATGGCTAACTTGCAAAGCCATCATGGATGATGGAAGTGGCATAGAGCCCTAGGACTAGGAAAGATTAACAACTTCTTAGTGATTTCCTCTTTCGATTTCATGTCTTATAGATCCAACCAACAAAAAAGGTAGCTTAGAAAGGTACACTGGCTTCCTGAATCTAATAGGGGGTATACAAATTAACTTCTTAGTAGTTCCCTATTCTAATTTCGCTTTTTATCTCTTATTATAGATTTGATGGATTTTTGAGATGGTTTATTGTAGATACGACTTTGACTTTCTCTGTAGAATGATAGATATGTTTATTGTATAGGTTCATTCTTAGTTCAATGTTACCTCTACAAATGATCAATTTTTCAAATTTCAAAAAACTTAGGGGTACTAGCAGATGAAGGCCTTGGTTGGTGGAATGCAAAGGAGACTTGTAGTTGAATGACAATTACCTTCAAAAGCTTTCGTTTAAAATTTAACCTTCGAAAACTATGTTTTGAGATTTGTATTTTTTTTTGCCCAGATGAGATGATTGACAAAATTGAGAGTGTTTAATCCTGCTAGAACCCAAATAATAATTGGCTACTGTGTAGTAACTGAAGTCACTAATGTAATAGCAAGAGAGCTCAAGTAATTGGCTACAGATATTGTAAGCAAGGAAAATGCATTATATGTACTTTTCATGGTGTTATGTGCCTAACCATTGAAGAACTTGAGTTGTCCAACATGATTGAAGACCCCTAAGACACAAAAAATAAAATATTGTGGAAGCTGCCTCGCTATGCTCATGGTTTTGCCACACATTAGATATTCCAAGGTTGGAATCGAAGTGCTTCTGATGCAACCTACTTCAATGAAAACTTGATAGGATCTTAGCTCAATGACATCGACTTCTATGCCATAATTCGAGCCTCTCATCTCTACAGAATTTGTTCTCTACACTGACCATGAAGCCTTAAACACTTGAAATCAAAAAGTCATTTGAAGGGAAGACCCACCAAGTGGACGAGCTACATCCTTCATGTTCTCGCTGAAATGCAAGGTTAAAGAACAGAAAAAAAGTGATAGTTGCTCTTAAGAGGTGTTTGGTTTCGATTATTTTAGGAGCATGTACATTGATGACAACAACTTAGATTATTTTAGGAGCAAAGCCCTTGTCAAATTGTCTAGGGATTCAACCCTTTAGGTCCCCTAAAACTCACAAAGTTGCCTACTCCAACAAAACCTCTTGTTGGATGTCATGATAACCCGACACAATGCAAGGATATGTATTCTAGAATTGAGACCTAACTCGAAGCTAGCTTCTAAGTCCTCTATTACTGATGATGCGCAATCCAATCGGCCAAATCTACCTCCATCAATTCCTATTATAAATTTACTAGCCTTTTGATGAGACTTTTTTTGTTGTTTGTATTTTTCATGTTTTGTTTTCTAAGCAGTATTCAATCAATTAAATCTACTAATCAATGTTCAAAAAATAACACGTATTTTTAGTATAATGATTGGTTCAATTCTCATAAAATGGTGTTTTCAAGTATTTATTCATGCTCTATAAATATTTCTAGTTCATTTTATTAATAATATATAAATATTACACAAGGAAGTCAATTTAAATCCCGACAAGCAAGAGCTTCTATCCACCCCGTGTAGTTAGATAGAAAGAGCCCATATACTTACTACTCTTTGCCCCAACACCTCGCATGTGCTAGATTGTTCATGGAACTTCTAACAAAAATACAAAGTCAATTGGATGACTTTACCAAAGCTAGAATATAATTACACAAAAAACCAGCATCCCTCTCTTTTGCGGGTTCAAGGCAGAGACCATACTCCCCATCCCTGATCATGACTTTGAAACAAGTCTCCATTTTAGACCGTGATCCTCATTGGGGATAAAAGTTGTCTTCCATCCCTGATTCGGATGAAGACGAGTTCCCTATTAGAAACTCAAATCCTCAAAGTATTTTAATTAAAATTTTTTTAGAAAATATATTTACTTAAAATAAAGGAAAATTTTTAAATAGTTTTTGATATATAATATAAATGACATTATATATAATACATATATAAAAGTAGTGTATTTAATATATATATATATATATATATATATATATATATATATATATATAATCAGGTTTAGGATGGGGTGGAGACTTCACTCTCCATCCTTGTCCTCATCCCCATTTGGGGATTCTTATTAGGCCATGTTGGCTTTTTGGTAAGTTACTTACCCAGGTAAATGCAATTATTTGGGTAAATTTTTCCTGGGAAACATTTACCCTGATAAATGCATTTACCCATGTTTTTTTATTTCTCATCTAAATAAGGCAATGGCCATTTTAGACATAAAAATCCATTATTAAAATGGACATTTTTGTCAATTCAAATATTGACAACTGTCCCCCTAGGTGGGAAAGTTATTTACCCACCTGAGAGTTAGGTATCACCTACCCGAGTAAGTGGTACGTAAGAAAATAAAATTTCCCTAATCCCCATATAAATTTGAAAAAAGAAATGAGATTCTTGATTAATGGGAATTAAAATTCCATTAACCAACATTTCCTCCTCTCAAAATCCGAAAAAAGAACGCCCCCTTAATCCCTTTCCCATTCCCATCATCTCTAGGTATCCAATAAAGATGGGGAAAATTGCCATTCCTATGCATGTCTAAATCCACAGGGCAGACTCTAGGAATAATGAATGCCATTGGGCCCCACTTGTACCCTGCTACCATTTAGTGGATCTAGCATATAGCACTCTACCCTTATGGGGTCAAAGCCACATCACATGTACCAAAAAGGAGAAATAAGACTATGTGGCTTTGTTATCCACCATAGAGAGGTGTATTTTTCATCTCTAGCATGTGCGTTAGGCATGAAAATGACCTTATATTATCTAAAAACTATTTAAAAAAGCTTCAATTTGTATTAATTATAGAGCTATTAGCTACTAATTCTCAATCAACTTTTATCCATAACTGAACTCCCTAAACCCTAATCTAGCTAGGAATTCTTCTCTTGAAAATGGGTACCTATTTTGAGGAAAAGGACAACAAGAAACTCGATCTGAAACTGGATGTTGGGTCTCAAAAGATAAGTAGAAAATTTCATCTTTGCACATAAGACTATATATAATATTATTATTATTATTTAATTCATACATAACATTTGTCTTTTTCTGAGCAATTGGACATAAATATGTTCCATTTAATATGCCAATATGTTCGTAAGCACTTCCATAAGCAACCTCTTACCTCATACCCTTTCACTTTCTGACAATTTATGGTTCAACAATTTTAAATTGCCATGTCTCCGTAAGCAATTCCGTAAGCAATTTCAGAGTTGTTTATTTTTTAAATCCTTTCGGAGATGGTCTAAGACCTCTTTATGGTGAGGAATTTAGAGAGGTATGAGCAATTTCGGTGTTTTTTGGCCAAACACCATTAATTTGGTTAATGAATCACTGATTTGAGAGGTTGAACCATTGATCTATTGACCTGAACAACAGTTTTTGGTTTTTTTTATTTATTTTACTTTTTCGTCAGAACGAACCATCTGTTCGGATCAAACGATCGGATTGTTTGACTTAAAACCGAATCCAGAACAGTTTCATGTCCGATCTGATTTTAAAAACCTTGCAATAGACCGGTCTATAGCTTCTATCAAGGTCTGGTGGGATGGTGGGGTTGGGGAATCTATTACCTGTTCATGGTAACACCGAAAGCCCACTACCAGACCAAATGTCTCAACCAGAAATGGATTGATGTGCTTTTTTTATATATTTAAATGTTTTTAAATAGAGGAATATTAAACTTAATATAAAGAAATAATCAATAATTCAAGTACGAGTGTACGACTACAACTATGATAGTACCTCATGGGTTAATAAAACAAAAAATGAACTTAAACGTTGGATGATAAGACCAAGGTGGACTTTACTGAAACTTAAGTTTGATATTGAAAACTAGAAAAACACTTTGTATAGATTTAATGGTTCGATCTGCTATCAACAAAATAAAATGCTCCCAACAAACAAGATCCAACCTCTAAAAGAAAGATTTTCAGATTTCATACCCATTTCAATGGTATCAATCACCACATAAGGTTTTTTTTTTTAATGTTAATATCTTTTATTCAATTTATGTGCCCGAATCAGTCTGACCTCTTTTATATATATATATATATATATATATATATATATATATATATATATTGCCTTATTTATATTTGGTATGGGCCATACTGTAGTAAAATCAACAAAATAACAAAATATTGGGTGTTGGGTGCCCATATTAATATTGCTAAATTATTTTCTTACGATAAGTCAATAAACATTAAACAGACATGAAAGAAATTGAGCCGTGGTTCAGTTGGTATATTAGCTGGTTTGTTCCAATAGAGTTGCAGATTCGAATTCTTTATGATCACTGACTTTGAAAGAGAATTACTAATATGCTTTTGTGTACTATTTTCAAAAAAAAATGTACACCTACTATGGGGATCCAGGGATATGATTAAACACAAAAAAATAGGGATTTTTAGCCTGCACTCCACTTCAGAATTTAGATTTGAACTGTAGACAGCTTCACCTATAACATTCATATTCGCCCATGAATTGGCATCAATTCCAAATTAACACCTACTTCCAACTGCTAGGATTTCAGAGGTGGACTGAATGGTAACCCCAAACACACCCCCCCCCCCCCAAAAAAAAAAAAAATAAAAAATAAAAAAATAAAAAAACGGAAGAATATGCCAAATACATCGATGTCAATTCCAAGGCCAACCTTGGGTTCATAAACAATCAAAGTGGGTTCTTGACAAACTTTGCCAAGGCTGTCTCTATACCAACCAAACCATTTTTTTTTCTTAGACAAGCAAGGCCATGCGTAATTTTGGCTGACTCGACAAATATCTTAAAATGTGTTAAACCAATAAAAGCAAATTTATTTATTTACAAGTGTACAATAAACAAACAAATAAATAAATAATACAAAATAAGGGAAAAAACAAAAAAGGAAAAAAAAAAGAAATTCTCAGATGGGGAGGAGCACGTATTGTCTGTTTAAGGGTTTGGGATAAACCCTGGAAATAAAGCACAAATCCAAATAAACGATTGAGGAGAAAGTGATGGATTCTTCTGAACTGCTCCGGCCCCCCACCCAGGCACCAACTACCCTCTTAACCAAGAGGAAAAAACAGTTGGCGAGCTCCTATTCCACATCTGTTTGTAGTTGGGTACCTGGTTCAATTGTGTACCTGCGGATGGGCATTAATTGATGGATCCCACATTAAGAGATTTCTTGCTCAACATAAAAATTCATGATGATGCCATCGTGACAGATTTAGGCCCTATTCCCTTTTGTACAAGTTATTTATTTTTATCTCAAAAAAGATTTATCTAATTAAGTGTATACCTATATATTTTTATTTCCTATACAAATACGGTAATGACTATTTTAGCCATAAAAATTTATTATTAAAAGGGGTATATATTTTTGTCCCATTCAAGTGGCAGTGACTTTTTCTTTATGTGGAAAAGTTATTTATCCACCCAGAAGATGTATGACAATGATATCTAAAAAAATAAACTTTCCCTAATATCCGAATAAATCTAAAAAAAATATTGAACCTTTTTTTATTAATGTATTTTCATTTTTTTCAACTGAAAACCCATTATTTCTTTGGAGCGGGTCTAATGTATAAGATCAAGTATAAAGGAAAGCATATTAGATAAAAAAAATGGGCTCCATTTAGAAGATTACTTGTTTTTAGATTCTCAAACTTTTTATTCTATCTTCATCTGTTTCCTGAGAACCGATAATTTCCAAAATTTGAAATCAAGATAGATACATTGGAAAACAAGCGACTGTGGCAGTTTAGAATGGGCTGATGTTTTTCTTCATTTACCAACATTCCAAGTGGTAAGCTTCAGTTTGACAGCCTTCTAATGTTGCCGACAATAATTTGAAAAGAAATAAACAAGAAGTTCAATGGCATTATTTATTCATAAGTTTTTTTTTAGTGCAATACTAGAACAGACCCATACAATATTCTTGGTTCATAACTTGTTCTTGGTTGGTCTTGAATTAGATGAAGAACTTGTAGAAAAGCTATAAAAATGGTCAATGTGAGGCCTTACCCACCACTTAAGCTCCCTTCGATTTTCATAATTATGGATTGGCCTAACTATTACTTCTACATATTAGCTTCTACTAATCTTATGTTAATTATTTTTTTTAATTTATATATTAAATATATTTATTCATTATAAAAGCAAATAGAGTGAAATTGATAAGTTGTTGAATGGGAATATGCTATAAATTATAGTATTAAATTTTACATTTCTTTTAGGACAAAATTGTGAGACAAAATTACAATATATAATAATAATAATAATAATAATAATAATAATAAATAAGGTTGTATTTAATGTACTTTTGGAATCCACAAGGAGAATGAATAATTATAATATCAATTTGGATGAGCAAAAATGTCCATTAGGCCGTGTTTGGAAATGATGCAAATAAGCGTGAATGCAAATATGTAAAGTGTAAAACGGTCTATATAGATTGTAAAATTGAGTTAGTTTTGCATTAACAAATTTACCTTTTTACTAAACAGACTTTTAGCTGTAATGGATACAAACACAAATTCCAATAAAACATATGCTATTTTTATCAAAGGGTTTCTAGCAGATAAGGGCAACTTTTTGCCCTGAATATCAATAAAAAGTAACATTTTTTATAAAATAATTAAAATAGGGTAACTTTTTTAGAAAAATATCAAAAAAGGGCATTAATACTGTTCATCGTCTTCCTCTATTGCTCTCTCAAGAGGAAGACGATGGAATGATATTTTGGCCCTGAATAAGGGTTGTGGCTTTGTGTTCGTCATCTTCCTTTTCTTTTTTCACCCAAGAAAATATTTTACAGCAATCCCAAATCGTTTGAGAGAAGTGGGTTGTTGATCTTGTATTCGTTTGAGGGCTTTGTAATAATATTGAAATGCTGCAATTTTTCCTGTACTTTCACTGCGATCTTTAATTTATGCAAACATATATATGCCGAGATTTTGAGACAAGTGTAGTCTGTGAAGAGTAGTGTAGATAGAGATACATCAGATCAAAATTAAAGTATTAAACATGGAGTCTTCTGTAGATTGTCGTGATGACTCAAATCCCGTGGCTAACTTTGCTAAGGATAATGAGTCTTGTGCTCTCTGTCCAGACACAAATAATACAATCCAAAACTCTGTGGAGCCTCTACCATTCTCAGCTGCTTGCTTCGGCCGGCCACACCAGCGGTAGATGAAAATCATGAGACGACCGGTAATGAAGACGGGAATGGCATCACCGTAGCGTTACACTTACACATTGGGCTGCCTAATAGTTCGAGTTGCTCCACGTACACGAAACCAAACGATATGGTGGGAGACAGAAATATTGATGTAGGTGTGGGTACCCAATATTGGATACTGACTTCCGCGTAGAAAACCTTCAACCGCTACAACAACCTTCGACCATTGCCTTATTCAGGGCAAAAATATCATTCCATCATCTTTCTCTTGAGAGAGCAGCAAAGGAAGACGATGAACAGTTTTAATGCCCTTTTTTGATATTTTTGTAAAAAAGTTACCATATTTTATAAAAATATAACTTTTTATTGATATTTAGGGCAAATAGTTGCCCTTATTTGCTAGAAGCCCTTTATCAAAAGCCCACTTGAATGCAAATTTGCTTCTTTTTTATTGATGTAATTTTACATCTTATATCAATATAAATAAGCATTGAAAAATGTATTTTCTATCATTTTTCAATACATAAATATAATGTTGTCAAATACAAGCAAAAATAAGCCAGAATACAAATTTACCCTGAACAAGAATTTATACTCCGTTTGCATCATTTCCAAACACAGCCTTAGGAGGCAATTAATTACTTCTTGCTACTTTAAATGATAATGCAAACATTAATTTATATAACATAATGAATACTACTTCTTACTATGTTCAGACCTTGCTGGCAACCAACATGCCCAAACCAAGTTGGCTTAATTAATCTAAGCATAGAAAAGGACCACAAAGGTCAAACTGAGTTTGCCCTCCAGATGGGTCAACCCGCAATCCATCGGAAGCCTTAGATAAATCTAAAACTTTAAATTTTGAATAAATTAATAACAATCATTAAAACCGGCTACAACAACATAATTTACTTTTGTATTTTATTTGCTTTTAATTTAGGCAGAAGTCAAGAAAAATGAAAACTGTAACTTAAAAACAATGTTTTCAAAACCCATTTCAATAGAGTTCTTGCATATTCACAATCATACAATAAACCTTCACAAATTCCTTAGGCTCAGTTTGGAAGAGTGCAAATGTAAATATAAGTGCAAAACCTTGTATTTTGTACTATTTTAATATGTATTTGTACTGTATATATTTATATTCGTACTCCTTTGAAACGGAGCATTAATAACATATTTATTAAAAGACAAAGCAATAATTTTTTAAGTTCAGCAACTGTAATCAAACCGTGTGCTCCTGAGTTTACTCTGGTTTACTTTTGTTTCAGATTTCACCTTTTGTCTTATTTGTTTTGGTGGA
Organism: Nelumbo nucifera; assembly: GCF_055504915.1. Taxonomy (NCBI): domain Eukaryota; kingdom Viridiplantae; phylum Streptophyta; class Magnoliopsida; order Proteales; family Nelumbonaceae; genus Nelumbo; species Nelumbo nucifera. Next base: position 94,252,428 of record NC_142652.1, read on the forward strand.
AGTGAAATGGTGTGGTCCCACCTTATGTGAAAGAGAATGGAGGTATGAGGAAGGTGATGCAAATTGTGCATCAGTTTAAACTGCCAACAAGTACAAATGAGACAAAAAAAGTAAAAATTTTGTATAAATAGGAATAGAAATCATAGTTACAAATAAATAAATTCAAAACTGAATATACCTAAAGAATCAATTTTCAATTTTAAGGAATATGCATTTATTAATGCCTTTATTTGAAATCCATTTATTCCCTTTTCTCTACAAAGAATACGGTTTTGATTAAGGAGGCAATTATTCTTCTCTGAAAAAATGTAGTTGTAAATAATATAAATCCTTCATAAATTATTATAAAACAGAGAGCATTGTCGGAAATTAAGCACTTTACTCCAATTTGCAAAATAAAGATAGATCCTCAGCAAAAAGATTAAAAAAAAAATGCAGACATGGTGATAATTGCTGAAGTTGCTAAACCAAATGACTTTTGCTTTGTATTTTGGAGGATAAAATAATTAAATAACAAAATATTGGAAGGAATGGTGATTATTAACCCAACTTCAACTTCAATCATCTCCATCGAGGAGCTCATAAACCTTCTTAAAAACTTGTTCACTACTGCTGTATCAGAAAGCACTTTCCTAAAAAGAGAAAGCAATATATAAGTCATTCAGTTCAACCTTACAAATAAGCCCTAATACTTTATAATGAGGGGTGGGGGGGACAGTCTTAGTTAAGATGGTGCCCAATTCTCATAAGAAAATAAAAATGAAATCAAAAGTTTAATTAAATAGTTAGGCAGTTGGAATCTCCTCATGTTGGTGTTTCACCATTTTACTTTAGCTTTAGATAAGTTTTCAAGAAACACATGATAGGGTTAATTTAATATGGAAATAGCTTATAAGTCCACCTACTACTTTGCATTTGAATTTGGAGCAAGGTTTCATTGAGTATCTTCATACCCAACGTCTCAACCCCAACTCCTATACATAAAAAATAGTTTTCTAATATAAATATAATATTAGGGATTTTTACGGTTTAGTCCACCTTAGAAGTGGTCAATTTTTTTTCAAAGTATTTATGCCTATCTCCCCCTATAAACACCATCCCTCCTATCAATTTGGCATCTTTCCCGAGGATCAAAATATAGATAATTGGTGGATACCAATACCTTGGGTTTCCGTGTATCCATACAGAGTAGTACTCTTGTCTTTTTTGATGTCTTCTATCATACCAAACTTTTAAAAACCCCAAACCCTTATGAGTAAGTCCATCAATAAATCTCCATGACTTTGGATACTGGCATATCAAACAAATAATTAACATCCCACTTCTCCTTCCACACAGGGAAAGGGGTACACATATTTTAATTTGAAATAAAAATATGTTCAAAATTATGGAGTTCCCACACTAAAATCATATGCTTTTCCTAATTCAAGTTATCTATTTAATTACAAATTAAACTTCATTTAGGAGATGTTAGCAAATAAAATATCATTAATCAGGATATATAAAAATTGGTATCATGAGTTTCCAGCAATGGATACTATAGGTTTTTTCTTTTTTTTTTTTCAGTTGATTACTAACATTTAAAACTATCAAAACCCCCTAATCTCATTATTTATTGTATCCAAGACCCTTTATACTAACCACATCAACAAAATCAGTGTGTCAAGTAATATGGCTGAATCTTGGATATAGAGAGAGAAGACTGACAAATTGGTTTTGGGATCTCATAGATCCAATCTGATTATTTCAGAATTTGGATGATCCGTTTACAGAATCGGATCAGATGGGGAGTTGATCTTATCTGATCTGATTAAGATCCGACCCCGACTAATGTATATACGTATTAGTTTTCTATTTTTTTTTTAAAGATGATGACATGGACATAGATTAAATCCGAATCGAATATGTTTCGAATCTGATGAAACCCATGATTATAATTAAATTAGGACTAATTAAAGGTTTTAATAATTGGATCAGATTGGATCCGATCCGAATCCAACCCAATTACAGTATTACAGTCCTATTGGGCTATTCGGTAACGGTAACCAACAATATATCCGCAGTTCGCAGCGAGAAGGACAAATTTGTCATTTAGTAAACCATGGTTAAATTAAACTGTAGCTTTCTGTTTGTTATTTTGCCTCAGAGAGCAAGAAAAGAAAGATTAGGTGGTTGGGAGGAAAACCAGGGGCGTGTGCAAAGCAACCGCAATGGCAAATCGGCGATGAGCGGAAACGTCATTGCTGATTCAGATATCTTCTTATCTTAGAAAAAACGAACGCTAATTATAGATAGATATAAGGGATTCGCCAGCTACCATTTAAGCCAGATGCTTGGGTTCCATCTACTCCGCAGTTCGATCTCTTCGTCCAATCTCTTCAGCAACTTTTCAGCTAAGACCCATTTATTCTCACTTCTCTCGATCTCGAGACTGTCCAATACAAACCCAAGATTGCAAATGGAGTGTTACAGTACGTCTTCTGAAACTTCGAGGATTTTGATCCGGCAGCTTTTCGAGAAGGATTCTTCCACGTACACTTACTTGCTCGCCGATGTCGCTCACCCTGAAAAGCCTGCTCTGGTGAGTGTTCCCGCCTTGACATCCGGGGTTTCTTACTTCAGTTAGTTGCGTTGTAGATGACCCTTTATGTTTATAAGCTACTATTTAGTGGTTCACGAGTAATAGAATTTCTGACTTGTTCTACGTGATTTTTAAGCACATTTTTGTGTGCAAAGTCTGTTTCAGAAGTTGATTTGAAAGCGAGGATGCCTCTTTGGTTATTGTTTATTTTCGTTTTCTGATAGTTTGTGTTCTACGATGTGGAATCTTGCGGCTCACCTTTATTCCTCGCGAGTTTCATTGAATTGCCTTTCTGTTGTTTGCAAGCTTGTCTAAACGTTTGAATTGGGAAGCGCTCTCTCTCTCTCTCTCTTTCTCTCTCTCTCTCTCTCTCTCTCTCTCTGACTCTCTCTCACATTGAGAAAAGAAACTTTGACTATTAAAAATAATATTTGGAAGTCTAGTTGGCAACTTACGTACAGGTCATTGTGATAGCTGCAGAGGATTTTATATATTTTTTATAATAAATTTTGTTTATTTACATATAATAAGTTGGTCAGAAAGAATTCTGACAACCCAGCAAAGGAGATATCACCAATCATAGTAAGACCAAATATACAAGATTAGTAATAGTTGTATCTCTTTTCCTAATTATCCCTTGCGTCCTGTAATTACTTTCAAACACTAGTCACTCGGCTGCTTCTCAATGGTTATTCAATTCTGTACCGCAGAGTTTGTTTTTTTTTTTTTTATGTTTTTCTTATTAGTAGCAGAACTGAACTTCAGATGTTAGCAGATCCATGGGGACCTCTTGGTAAGAGAGATATAGGGAATATTTTATCCACTGAAAGACAAAGCAGTGAGCCATTCAGTTCAGCCACCACTTCAGCCGTTATCAAACAGCCCCACTGCCTTGCAATTATTCGTTGCTTGATTTTGGTGCCTAAAATATACAGTTCTTCGTTTTCCTTGTCTAAACTGAATTGAAAGAGAGGCAAGTTCCATTGTTGTTAAACGGGATAAGGGAACAAGGTCCTGTCTAAAAGAACTTGGCTCTAAGAATTTGAATACTCTAACATCATAACAATCCTATTAACACTGCAACTAACTATACATTATAATGTTTGAATATTTAGTTATAGAAAGTAATCCAGCTGACGGTTCTTTTCTTATTGTCATGTACTCTTCTCCAGAACCATAATTAATAAGTGCAGCATATCAGCCAAAGTGATGTGCAAAATAAATCATTTTCTTGGTTAATACATTAACCCACCATTTCTTATAGCAGCTGTATCATTTTTTAGAAGGTGATAATGTAAAACAGTAATGTCATACTTTCATTCATGTAATGCAAATTTTGTCTTATTGTATTTGTTTTTTAATGGACTGTTGGATTCACTCATGTTGCACTTTAGGATAAGTTGAATATCAGTTATTCTGACAATTTGACCAAAATGTGTAACTCAAACAGCTCTTGGTACAAATTTGGGCTTAGGCCTTATATGAAATCTAAGCTTTTGGTACAAATTTTTAGAATTTCAGCACTTTTTTGGATCAATAAATTTATTAATGATAAAGAAAAATGTGTAACTCAAACAGCACAAAGGTAAGATGAAAGACACAAATACATCAAGTAAACCGATAACAAAAGCAAAAGAAGCAGTCTAATAACTTACCCTCTTCCCCTCTGATCAGATATCCCAGCTCCAAGCCTTTCAAGAGAATTAGATAGTTCATTAGCTAATCTAGGGCCCTCTTGAACAAGATTTCATTGTCTGTGCTAAAACCTTGGGTTGAAAAGCATGAAAGCTCAGGTTCAAATCTGAAAGCAGCGACTTTGTTTTAAAATGCTGGAGGCTAGGTCTGTATCCAGTTCACCCCTCCTAAAACTTGGGTTCAAGTCTGAGAGCGGCCATTTGTGCTAAATTTCCAGATGTTTGGTCTGTATCCATCCCCTCCTAAGACTTTGGATAGCTGGGACCTGCACTGAAATATGTCCGAATGAAAATTCTAGCATTCAGATGCAAGTGTACACAGAGTCTGGCACCACAAAATCTAATACAGCCTCCATATTAGATTAGCCAAATGTTACCAGTTGGTTTACATTCCTGCACATGTATGTATCATCATCATCATCATCTAAGCCTTGTCCCAACTATATGGGTTGGCTACATGAATCCTGTTCCACCATTCCATTCTTTTCAGCTATTCCATTTTTCTCTGATCAACTTATATCTTTCTGCATATATTTTTTTTCTTTTAGAGTAGTTTCAGGAATTCATTTTACTTGTGTTTTCTTAGATTTACTTTGTCCATTGAAGCAAAGTCTATACCTCAAGCTGACTGAGCTCATCTCTGTAGTTGATTGACCCAGTAGACAAAACAGTGGACAGAGACCTTTCTCTTGTTAAAGAGCTAGGGTTGAAGCTGATTTATGCTATAAATACCCATTGCCATGCTGATCATGTCACAGGAACTGGACTGATAAAGGTATGCTAGTTTCTTCATTGTCATAATATCTATTTAGTTTTTCTAGTAATGCTTCTGATGTTTTATCTATATGGCTTCAGTCCATGCATTTCTTTCTTTCCCCTCTCTTTTAACCTCTTTAGCCTTGCAGGGTAGGGTCCCAGGTGTGAAATCTATCATTTCAAAAGAAAGCAGAGCAAAAGCTGATCTTTTTGTTGAACATGGTGACAAAATATACTTTGGTGATCTTTATCTTGAGGTATATTAACAGAATCTTGTAAATTTTGCTTGTCTATGAGATAAGTAGACTTTTTACATTATACTAGCCGTTTGTTAATTTGGATTCTTAATTTCCATTTAGATTCTTTCTGTGTCAATGTGTCATCAATCCTAATGCTATTCAACTAAAATGAAAAGATCCCAATATGATTTACTTATTATTAGCATTAACTGTTAGCACTGGAGAGTAGCTATACTTAATAACATTCAAGATTTGTTTGGTGATTCCATTTAGTATCTTCACTATCATGTTTGATAGGGAGAGAGAAACCAAGTGCCCAAGTTTTGATAAAGGATGATTGATCTTAGGTTTTTGTTTAGTATCTAGTTTATTTTCCAATTACCATGAAGAAAAGAGGGGCCAAAGCATTGATCTTGCTCCTAAAAATTAATGATTTTAATGCATTTGAATTAGTGATCTTGCAATTTGTGAGAGTGGTCACTTTGTCCAAAAAATTGCCAAAGTTTTGGACCATATCCAGTCCACCCCTCCCAAGACCCCAGATAGCTGGGACCAACACTCGGTAATGGCCTTTTATCTTGCAGCTTGTGAAGGACAACAATATTTTTCTATCTATTATTGAGTAGGAGATTAAGGGGCCATTGCTTGGTGTAATGGTAAAATCTCAGACTGACAAGTGTGAAAATGTGGGTTTGAGTTTGAGAGTGGCTCTTTATGCAAAAAATGTTAAAGGTTAGGACTGTATCCAGTCTACCTCTCCCCAAACCCCAGATAACTGGGACCAACATTGAGTAATGACTTTTTTATTAAGAGATGAACATATTTCTACAAATTATGGAAGGGGATAAGAAGTGCAACTAGTTATCAGAGGATATTATCTATGATATTTGAAACTATTCAGGTGAACATTTCATTCTCCTACATGCTTGAGTAAACTCATGATTTGGCATATGATCTAGTGAAATCTGGGGTTCATGGGGACCACAGATTAGTATCTTTTCCATTTTATTTTGAGCTTTTGTATTTCATTTTCATTCTTGTATTCCTTGTGTTATTTGATAGACATATTTGATAGTAATAACAAAAGAATATAAAAGAAAAGCTGCATATGACACATCTTATAGCACATGTTCTTTTCTTTACAATCATTTACAAAATACAATTTCAGTTTTATGGACTACATCACCTTAATGTCAACAATGAACACTTTGCAGGTTCGTGCTACTCCTGGTCATACATTAGGCTGTGTTACCTATGTTACAGGAGATGGATCTGGTCACCCTCAACCAAGGATGGCTTTCACTGGTGATGCCTTACTCATACATGGATGTGGAAGGACAGATTTTCAGGTAAACTTTTGTACAATTTTAAATGTTCAAACACAAAAGATAAAAATATTGAGCACATAAAAGAGTCCTAAATTTCCGTTTAAGAAGAATCTATTTGTGGGCAAAAGATAGCATTGGAGGCATGGACTCGTCATCCTATTGGAAAAGTAGGATCTGCATATATGAAGTGTTCTCAACGGTGTTATGGCTGTATAATGCTTTGTAAAAGAAAAATCTCATGGCTGTATATGTTGAGTCATTTGGAGTTGTGCTTATGACTGCTAATGTTGGTTTTAGTTTTTTCATTCTGGAAAAGTTACTTGTAGAAGGATTAGATAATTTGATTTATTAATTTTTTTCTTTAATTGTTTATTCATTTATTACATTTTTACTGTTATATTCTTCCTTTCAGCAGAAGCATGCTTGAATTTTAACACAACTTTGTTATCTCTTTAACTTTTAAATAATAGAGTCATGTGAAGACATGCTTTACCAAAGTTCCACCTTTTCCTTTAAAAACTAATTTGTAAACTAAAATGGAAGTAATCTATCTCAATCTTTTACATGCAGGGTGGAAGTTCAAGTCAGCTCTACCACTCTATTCATTCACAGGCAAGGACATGAGATATAGATCATTTAGTTTTCTTGAAAAGGAGAAAGAGAAAGGGAAGCAAGTTTACATAAAAATTTGATTTTTTTTCATAAAAAACGTTATTGTATTAACAAATATTTTTCTCTTCTGTGATCCAGATATTCACTTTGCCCAATGACACATTGGTCTATCCATGTCATGATTACAAAGGATTCACTGTAGGAAAACACCTAATGCCTCTTGTTCCTTTAAATGTGAATAGTATTCTCATATAGAAGCTGCTTGTATCACTCCTATTTTGGGTTTCAGGTTAGTACCGTGAGAGAGGAAAAGCAATACAATCCTCGTTTAACAAAGGATGAGGTAACTCTCTGGCTCTAAAGTGTCTTTATATATAATACAGGATAAACTTCATTCAGGAAACCTGAGCAACCATATCCATGTATCATTAGATTGAAAACTGATTTGCCTCACTTTTATCAGATACCAGGCTAGATCTTATACATGTTTAGAGAATGAAAAATAGAAACTTGAATATGTCCATTTCGTTTAGGGGGTTAACCCTCAATTGAATATTTGCATGCATGTAACCAAGAGGAAATTTACAAGGATTTTTTTTTTTTTCTGATATGTTGTTTGGACGAGATTTTTTATAGTTGCTTATTGTGAAAGTAACTATAAATATGTAAAAAATTGTTTAGTCACATTATAAGGTAAACATTGGCCTATGATGCAAAAAACAAAAAAGGAAAAGAAAAAGAAAAAGAAAAAATAAGAAAGAAAGAAATGAACACTTTATGCATTTAGTAGAAAGATATTTCTTGCTATTTTTCTTCTGCAAGTTCTTGTTTTTCTTTTCTTCTCATATTCTTTACTTTAATTCATTATCCAAATTCTTAACAATTTCCATGTTTCGTTTCTTTTTCTTTCAGGAAACATTCAAGAAAATCATGGAAAGTAAGTTTACAATTACCTTTCAAGTCTGTGACTGAGATGCACCATGTTATTGTAGATTGCAATATGATAATCTGCTATTCAACTGCTAACTTTTGAGGGTAAATTGCTTGTCATACAGATCTGAACCTACCATATCCAAAGTTGATTGATAAGGCAGTCCCTGCAAACCTGGTTTGTGGGTTGCAAGAGCCAATTGGAAATGCAGCCTAGATGTTGTTGAGTTATATAGCAGGTTAAGCTCTCATTACTGTATTGTAAGAGGTAGATGAGGGTTGTTTGTGAAAATGATGAATAAGTAACTTGTTATGTTAAGAACATTGATGTGGTCCACATGTAACTATGCTCTCTGATATGGTTTCCTGTGATTATTATTCTTCTTTCCTTGGATGGTTATATGTAAACAACTCGTTTACATGAATACATTATGCATGAACATCCATCAGTATAGTAGTAGCTCATGCTCCAAATTGCTCTTTCCATTCACATGAAAGCCTAGTATTTATTTTATATGAGTTCAATGGTATGGAAGCCTGCATGGTAAGGCAATGACAATCACCTAAGTATCACATTAGCAGCAATATACTCTTGTTGCACATTTAAGAAGTAAATCTTATCCATTGGATTTACATCAAAATAAATTAAACTAAAAATAATCAAAATATCATAATATTATTAGAAAATACCATACATTGTATATCATGAATAAAAGGAAATGATAACTTCTATGAGACTTGAATGGTTGAAATTGAACCTATGGCTCTTTAGTAAACATTAGGGTGCTCACGGTTCGATTAACCAAATCGGGGTTACTGGTTTTTGGAAAACTAGTAATCGAAATCGAACCAAAGCCGATCGGTCTAGTTAACCATCGGTTTGGTTGGTCGGTTCGTCAGTTTTTTTATTATTTGCAATATATTATAAAAATATATAATAAAACACTAGAAATATATATAAAATATTATATTTTAAATAATAAATAATATATTATATGTTATAAATATATATTTATATATAATGCATATTTATTAATTCATAATGTATAGAAAATATAAATTATCTATATCACTTTAAAAAGTACCAATAGCCTCGAGAATATTTATGGATTTTTTTAGACAAAATTTACCCCTCTATATTTAGATTTATTGATAAAAAGTGAGGGCAAATAGGGTAATCTAATATTGCTATTAAATAAGTTAAAAAGAGGTAATTTTAAGATATTCAGTGCATTCAATTCTCTCTCATTAAATCCAACATTTAAGGTATTAATTTGCATTCACCTTCATTGAATCATATATTTAAGGCATTTTTGTTTCTTCTCATCATTAAATTCTATAATAAGTCCATACATAATAAATTAATAATTCCAATAACATAAAACTTAAACTTTTAAAATCTACCTAGAAAAAAATAGTATTTTCGTCTAGGTGGTAGTAAAAAGTTAAACCATTTTGGGTCAAATGGGCCAATCCATGTCACCACAATTAAATAGTAAAATTCAAAAATATATAAAATACAAAAAATATAGAAATTAAAAAAATTGGGAACATCTTTAACATCGTATATTTGACATAGTAAACAATAATAAGTATGATAAACAATATCTTAAAAACCAACCTGAAGGCCGACTTGTTTTTGCCTTTGGGTCATAGGTCACCGATTCAACCATCAAGGTCAAATGGATCAAACCACTTTTATTTATAAAAATATAAAAAAATTGCAATTTAGGGCCAAAAAAGGGATTTTTTGTGTGAAAATAGAAAAGCAAGACGCCTAAGGCCCTTGAGGCGTATAGATCTTGAAAAGTTACCTAAAAAAAAAGATCACCCCAATTGGACGTCAGAGTGCAAAGTTATGGCCTCCAAAAGTTTGCACATAATGAATTATGCAACCTACAACCTTGTGACCGGGTCGAAGGGGTCAATGGTTTAACTGCCTGGGTTAGACAGTTTTTTACCAAGTCAATGGTTTCTAATTGAAAGGGTGAGCCTCAACAGAATTGGACCCGAAATCTAGGCCGAGTGACGGTTTGAACGATTCAATCAACTAGGTCAACAGTAGGTTGAAAATATTGATGATAAATAAGAAATATATTTATTAATGATGGAATAGAATGTAAAATTTCAAATCAATTGGAAATAAAACTATTTTCCTATTTTCTCTTATTAAATCTCATATCTAAGGTATATTCTCCTATTAAATCTTATATTTAAGATATATTTTTCTCATCATTAAATCCTACTAATTGAACCCATAATATTAATTTTAATAATATAAGAATAAATATTTTTAAATATAATTTGAAAGCAAAACCATTTTCTTCCCTCCTAGTAGTGGTGGGTAAGCAGTTTACCATTTGGAGTTAAATAGGTTAATAAATAATGTCATAATTAAATAATAAAAATTAAAATAAGTAAAATATATAATAAAAATAATTGGACACATTTCTAATATTATATGTTCATTATATTGAACAAAAATAAGAAGTATTTTTATTGATGATGAAAATGGAATGCCAATTTTAAAATCAACTTAGAAATGAAATGATGTCATACTCAAATAATAAAATTAAAAAAAAATACGAAGAATCACAAAAATTGAAAAAAGTAGAGAAAATTTTGGGCACATATCTAATGTTATATATTTATAAAAAAATAAAATATTGGGTACAACTATAATATTATACATTCATTATATTGAACAAAAATAAATATTATACATAAGAAATAACTTTATCAATGATGAAAATGTAATACAAAATTTAATGTCAACATAGAAATCATAATTTTTTTTGAGTGGTGGGATAGTGGTGTGGGTCCAATTGATTAATCAATAATATGATAGTTAAATAATAAATCTTTAAAAAGTAATAAAAAAGTACATGTAATCAAAATAATATATAAAAATTGGGATCGACTATGATATTGGAAAGATATGATAAAAACATGGTAGTCAATCAGATGTTATTTATCAAAATTCATGGGTGGGTTTTGATTGGTCAAAACTCTTCTGATAGCATGTCTTTCCCGCATCATAGATTTTTATATATTAATTATGCCAAACAAAAGTTAAGTGTGATAAGTAAAAATTATTTATATAATGTAGATGGAGTATATACTTTAAAACTATTCTTAAAGCAAAACTATTTTCTTATTTAAATTGTGGGTCAATGATCCAACTTATGAAAGAAATTCATGATGTCATAATTAAAAAATAAATATTTAAAAAAGATAGAACACAAAAAATGAAAAATATAGAATTTTGTCAAAAGCATTTAGGAACATTTATAATGTTATATATTCATCATATTAAATAAAAATAATTGTTAAAATAAAAAATATTTTTATTTATGATAGAAATAGAATACAAAATTAATAATAATAATAATAATAATAATAATAGATGTTATTGTAATTTAAAATTTTCATTGCAATGCATGTGCACATTTACTACAAGTATTTAAGTTTATTTTTCATCATATTATTAATTTTGTTAATTTTTAATTTCTATCTTAATTATGATATATCTAAAATTCAAATAATTAATATGAAAAAAAAAATTCTTACATGCAATGCACATGCTTAACTATATCAGTCGGTTCGGTTAAACGTTTGTTTTTTATTTTGGTTAATCGAAACCAAACTGATACCTTCAGTTTTTTTAAATTCCAAACCAAAATTAAACCGACTAATTCGGTTAAAACCAAATTTTCGGTTTGGTTTTTTTATTTTTCTTACTCACCCCTAATAAATATTATAGGAACAGATTATATTGGATCAGATAGGGTGGATCCATATTTATATTTGATCCAATTATAAATAAATGAATCTCTCTCCCTCTTTATCCAATCCTGTTCTCTGCAATTAAAAACTCTGCACATGAGAGCATGAGAATAATCCCACCGTACATTGAGAACATCTCCACATAAACTTAACATACATGTATGGGTCCCGATGTGCGGCTGGATGCAAGCAGAACTTTTGCTTGCTGGAGATCCAGGCTCTCCTGTCACAGCTACTCCTGTATTCTCTTTTAGAGTGTACCAATGGAATTCCAAAAGACATCCAAAATAGTAGAAAAGAAAAATGGGAATTTCATTAATTCAATCATTTGCAATTTATGAATTCATATAAACCAGCCTTTAAAAAAGAAGACTGCAGAGACCCATACAAAGAGAAAAATACCTCTTTAGCTAACAAAACATATTATATATTATATACCCACCCAGTAAGACCATTTTCTCCATTAATTGTTAAGGCTGCAACCTACAAATGAATTGGATTATGATCCTCTCAGATTTGAACCCAATCTGATTAATCCGGATCTCAATCATCATCATCCAAATCTTATTCCAACAATCATATGGGATCAGCAACATGAATCCGAAAATCCATTTGGAATTAACGAACCGTATCGGTCAAAAAAACTGATCCATGTATTAATCGAATCAAATACGGATATAACATGATTCGATCTGCTAACTCTGTCATTGATGAAGGGCCCAACTCTGAAGATAACCGAGTATAATCAGAAATTTGTTCAAATTACCCTTAAAAGATTTGAACAAACCTTCTAAGCGCCCATAATTTGAACAAATCTAATCTAGAAATTTGTTCACACCATGCCTATAATCAAATTGGTTCCTTGTGAAGTGTAAATATCCTTTGAAGACAGGTTGCCATGCATAGGATTATTATTTTTCAATGACCATTATAATCATACATGGTATTAATGCATGATGTTCAAAGACACCGTCCAGTCTTTTAACCTAGAGTAGTAGGTAGGAGTGTCAATGGACTGGTTTTGTCTTGGATTTGGACTCCATCTAAATCAAAATCACTTCGGATGGATTGGACGAACTAATAAGAGAAATTGAATTGGACCAGTCCAGACTTAATGGTCCAAAGTATTTATTGGATTGGATTAGACCTAATCCATCTATAATGGATTTATATTGTATTGGACCGAATTAATCCAATATCTAATCTATTGATAGAAGATAAGAATACAGTTGTCAATGGGCTAGGTTTGGATTGAAACCAAATTGGAAGGTCCAGACATTGAATTGGACTGGTCCAAAATGGTTGAGAGTATTCATCGGATTGGGTTTGACATGTCCATTTGTAATGAATTTATATTGGACCAGACCGGATTGGACCAAATTCTTTCAAAGCTTTTTTTTTTTTTTTAAACTTCGAACTTGAAAGTTTAAAATTTAAACCAATAGAATGGCACCTAAGCAACCCAAAAGTATTCAACAAATGAAATCAAAGAGTGAAAAGATGTTGCAAATTGAATGCAATGTATTTTTATAATGAAAGACATTTTTCCTTCAGAAAAAAATAAGAAATAAAAAAGAGGAAGACCCTTTGACAAATAGAAGGTGGATGCATTCTAATATTGTCAAGCCTTCCTATCAAAATTTCAAACCAAAGAAAGATTAGTTAAGAAAAACAAACAATAGTCGTGTATGTATGTATGTATGTATGCATGGAGAATTATTTACTCATCTGAATACATCGATCCTTATGAAAATGTAGTGCATGATGGATACAAAGAGAAGATTGAAAAACACAAGCAAGGTTCAAAAAATCAGTATCATAAACCGTATATAATAGTAAGCTTGGAAATAAATGTATATCACAATACTCTTTGAATATGCATGGATACAATAGAAAGATAGGGATACACTTGGATAATTTAGGGAAACCTCTCTAAATCCCACAAATACATTAGTGACACTAAGAGTCCATTTGGTTCACAGCCAGAATTTGAATCAGAATCAGAATCAGAATGACCAATTTCTCTAACCTTTTTAATTCAGATTGGAATTGGAATCGGGATCAGAATCGACTGAGATGGATTCTCTCATTCATATGGGAGGGGGAGGGAATGACCATTCCCTCAAATGGGGGAATGTCATTCCACCAGGAATGGGAATGGGATTCCAATTCCGCCCAACAAAACAGTTGAAATCGGAATGGACCATTCCAATTCTGATTCTACACCCCTATTCCCATAAAGCAAATGGATCCTATATGTAAAATCAAAATAACCATGAATAAGGCATAAAAACATTATAAATGCATACTTTAATAGTTTATGTATAATAGTTTAATAGTTTATATATAAAAAAATGCATTATAATCAACAATACCAGGAGTTTAAAAATAAAAATATCACAATAACTTGGTTTATTTAATATTTTATTATTTAAATAATAATTTTTACTTCCTCAAATGGTCAATATGTTTGTTTACTTTATTTATATTATGGATTAAATTATTAATTAATAACCTACAAAGGTACATAATTTTAATTTAAAAATATATAAGGTTCATTAGAATTTCTAAGATACATATAATATATAATTCAAAATTTTCATAAGTAGTAACCACTAAATACTATTGTGATTATTTTATTTTTATTATTTTTGTTTATGGAAATTACCAAAAAACTAAAAAAAGATATCATTGTTGACATAAATTGTTATTGGATCAATGGGTTTGATAAATGAATGATAGAAATCATTTAAGATATTATCAAATAAATTGTTTTTGTAATTTTTAGATTTTTTTATTGTTTGTAGAAAATCCATAAATCTAATAATAAGGCCAACATAAGAAATCAAACCACAAATTACCTTATTCTTCTTCTTGGTTTTACGGGGAGTCTTGGGACTCTCTCCAACAAGCATAGGAGACATTAATGTGACACATAGCAGGAGACGATGATGATCACATGACCAAAAGTTATGAAACATGTATAAAAAAAGTGAAGATTTTAGAAAATCAGACTCCGTAGCACATTGTATCAATCCACCCATGACACATGCCCCTTGCCTCAGATAACAATACCAATATAATATGCCTTGTACATTAGATGGATTTTACTAGGAATGAATTAGATTGTATAAACGTGTATCATTGAATCATTAACAATTGGGGGTTTTCTCGTACAAGGTTTGTAACGTAATGGTTTTCTTACTCTTCCCTTCCTTTTCCTATTTTTTACTTTAAACCAAATACAACTTAAGTTTCTAACTATACAGGTCAAATATGGGTTAATACATCCAGTAGGTCAATGTAAATGGACTGGATAATTAATGATTGGAGGTTTCCCCTTCTTCTCTTCCGATCATGATTAGATTTATTTATCGACCAGTCTTGAGATGGGATCAAGGTTTAAAATATCGATACAGGGCGATATGCCGATAGAACATATCGGTACTGTTTTTATATGTTTTTTTGAAACTGGTTTAGAGGGATTGATTTAATACCAATCTATCCTGTGAACTACTCACCGACCCAAAACATCCCCTGTAGGGACATATAGAAAAGCTCTGATACAATACTTATCCGTGACAAAATTTTGATCCTTGTATGGGCCTTGTCAATTATTAACAGAAAACCTCCAGGTACAAGCTCAAGCCTAGCTCTAAGTTCTAAAATTTAATCTCTAATAAATCTAATCTTTGACTTAAACTTGATGGATCATTTAACAAATATAATAAAATAAAATAGGTAAAAAAACTGAAAAGGTTTCTTTTTTATTGTTGAGAGTGGGATTTGAACCCACGCCCTTTCGGACCAGAACCTTAATCTGGCGCCTTAGACCAACTCGGCCATCTCAACATTGGTTATACATTGGGATTTCTTCAACTTACTTAAAACATATCGTAAAGCTTTCAAATGCACTTCAGCATACACTATTGGGTGGCCCCATTATATTTCAATAGTTGCTTTTTGACTTTTTAGAGGGTCTGAATAAAAGAAGGTTGCTTGTGTTGGACCAAAACTTCATATGAAATTTACTAATTTTATTATTCTACCCCTAAATTAGACTATTCGGTAATTTTGAGTTCAACTTGTACTATTTCATAAAAATAATTTATTAAATTCAAAATAATATTAAAAAATATGGATAAATTATAAAAAATAATTTATTAAAATATGAAAAAACAGTGGAAGGCAGAGGAGTCACTTGCTTAAAACACTTGTTGTCGTTGGTTCGCTAGAGTCACTTGTGAAGGAGGAGGAGTCGCCGCTAGTTCACTAGAGTCACTTGTGGCGGAGGAAGTGGAGAAGATGAACGGTGAGAGGGAGAAACACAAGCATGTTTTTAAAGGTATTTTGGACTTTCGGCTAGGTCTGAAATGCATCTGAACACGTTCAATACCTGATCCAAATCTTATTATTTCGGTACTTTCCAGATACACTTCCAAACATTTTCAAACTTCAGAGGTCTGAAAGGTGTTATCAAGCGCCACCTAAATTGATGAATCAATTAAAAAATATAATAAAAAATAGATAAAAAAAAAACTGACCAAAAGTTGCATTTTATCGTTGAGAGTAGGATTTGAACATACTTCCTTTCGGACAGGAACCTTAATCTGGATTCTTAGACCAACTCCGCCATCTCAACATTGGTTACGCCTTGGGATTTCTTCAATTACTTAAAATATATCGTGAAGTTTTCAAATGCACTTCAACATACAGTATTGGGTGGCCCCATTGCCTTGCAGTAGTGATTAGAACCCCATATTTGCCCTTTGAAATGCTTCTTTGATCTATACTTTGGAAAAATGTGAAATCCGTAACTATGGCTTCAAGTAGTGTTCTGTTGCAAGCCGAATCATCATCTTCCCAATGTGTGATCAAATGTTGGTGCCCTATTCCAAGGATGAACTCACTCACATTCATAAAGAGACTATCCCAATTTAAAAGTGAGGATTCAGAGGGAATTTTAAGTAGTGAAAGCATTTTTCTGGATGAGCAAAGCAGCAGGACTTACAAACCTTTAGCTTCTCCATGAGAGTAGTGTGGTTTCAGTTCTAGCTGCAAATGCACAGTTCTACAATCCGTTCAGAACTACACATCTGGCTACAATTCCCACTTGAAATCGAACTGCAAAATGTTCAAGTTCATGTTAGTGGGGCGATGTTAGGTAGGTAATAAGCACGGAAGTGGTTAAGTAGCAACTGGGGTGGGGTGGGGTGGGGTGGGGTGGGGAGGGGGGAGAGGAGGGGAGGACAGTTTGCTTTTGAGCTCTTTTCTTTGTTTCAAGCGTTGATTACATTTGGTTTCCCCTACGTTTTGCATTCTAAACTCTCTTCTACAAATGTAAAACATATTTCTATTGCTTAGGAGAGATGGTAGGAAGGTTGGATGGAGTTGAAAGTGGGGCTTTGCTTTTTTGTTGGTTCTCTTTCTTTGAAAATTCGAAGCATAATGAAGGGTAAATTAGTCTTTGAATTGATTCTCTCAAATCTAATCTTCATAAGGTATGTTTAAGTCAATTTATCCAACCTCAAGGTATGTTTAAGCCTTTTATCCTAAAAATAAAATAAAATCAATTATCTTTTCATATTTTTATTCATCATCATCATCGTCATTAGCTACATCAATCCTCTTTCAGAATTTCTTTTTGTTCAATGCCATATCCAAGTTCTTTTCTATTCTACTTGGCTTGTAATATATCACTTTTTCTAATTAGTGCATTAGATGGTCTTCTATGCCTATCTCAATCTATTTTTTCTCATATTATAACTTATTGGAGTTATTCCTATATTCTTTTGTATGATTTTATTTTTAATCCTATCCTTTTTGGTTTTATGACCCATCCAACAAAGCATTCACATTTTTGTAACACTCATTTTTTGAATATATTGTTTCTTATTTGTCCAACACTTCACTCCATACAACTTATGTGGCCTTACGGCTGTTTTATAGAAATTTTCTTTTAGCCAAAGTAGTATAGCTTATCATATAAGACTTGGAATGCACCCTTCCAAGCCTAGACTATAATATATTTGAAATCATAGGCCCAAGCTTGGACTAAAGCCTTTAGCATGGTGCTAAACCTAGCTTGATTGGGTTTGGCAATCAACATTCTTGCTAGTTAGTGGAGAAAGTGCAACAAACAATAACGATCCTTGCTAATCAATGGAGACACAATTAGGAAAGCACATTACCATGCTCTTCCTCTTCTTCTCTAGAACCCAATCTTTTCTCTCTGAATTGAGTGACATAAAATCTCAATGGTCTATAAGAGGTAATACCATCAAAAGTTGCCAATGTGTTTATATACATGGATATATATGATGATTCCAGTAATATTTCCATTGGTATGAGGATGATTCCTTTAAATGGTTTGAACTACCTAAAGTGGGCCAAAGGTGTAAAACTTTATGTAACAGCAAGGGGAAAAGCTAGTTACATAAATGGAAGGGTGAAAGAACCCAAGAGTGGGACTAAGAAAATAGTATGGTGATGTCCTAACTTCTTGCATTCATAAAATCTGATGTGAACCTAAAATATACCAGTTACAAGTTGAATCCTCAACTTGTAAATAGGGAAACCACAACTTATCAACCTATTATTCAGTTCTTACCTCAATGTGGAAGGAATTTGACCACTATCAGGTTATAGAATGGAAACATGAGGATGATGCTAGAGAAGCTGGCTTCTCAACAGCGGGTTTTCACCTTCTTGTTGGGACTAAACCCTATATATAAATCCCTTAGAGTTCAAGTTTTAGGAAGTAAAGAGTTTCCCTCAGTCCAAGAGGTGTATGCCCTTTCAATCTGAGGAAAGTAGGTAGAGTGTGATGGTTACAATTGAGGGGGAGCAATAGGTAGCATTAGCTGCAATGGGTGAGAATACATGGGAAAGAAAAGTGATTCCAAGGAAGCCAATGATAAGAATAAGTTGTTATGCACTCATTGCCGTCATTCGAGAAATACACGTGAGACATGTTGGGAGATCCATGGGAGACCAAAGTGGGCTGTAAAAAGCTAGGAATAGGGTAAGGTATAGAGTTAGAAGAGGCCTAATACAACACACAACACAGCAAATGTGGTAACCCAAGAAACTTAATTTGTTGGGGTGCCAACTAATACTACTCAATAACACTTCATTGGTTTTGACCCCAAAGAAGACATTATGAACTCCTTCCGTAATCACTTGAAATCATATGGTAGGGCCTTGTGCCGGATGGACAAATCAGCCACTGGTAACCCTTCTACTTCATTTGTGTCTACATCAGGTAATGCAATTTTTGCCTTCCATGTCTTCATAGCCACAGATTCCCCCTGGATCATTGACTTGGGCTTCTAATCACATGATTGGTAAGCCAAACCTATTCAGTTTTTATAACTTTTGTCAGAAAGGGACAAAGTGAGACTTGTAGATGACTCTTTTTCTTCTATTGCGGGTCAGGGATCAATATCCCTTCCTCAAGGACTTAACCTAAATAATGTTTTGCATGTCCCTCAACTTCCTATCAACCTTCTTTCTATTAGTAGTATCACAAATTCATTAAAATGTAGTGTAATATTTTTTCTTGATTCATGTATTTTTCAGGACCTAACTTCTGAGAGGATGATTGGTAGAGGAAGCTTAGTGTATGGTCTCTACACTCTCGACAGCAAGGTTGGTTTCTCGATGTCATCTTCGGAGTCTCATAGTCGGTCAAATAAGGGTCAAATTGTTTTGTGGCATAATCGATTAGGTCATGTGTCTTTCGAAATAATAAAGTCTTTGTTTCCATTTTTATTTAAGTCTTGTTCAATGTCAGATTTCCATTGTCAAATGTGTTAATTGAGCAAGCAATGTAGAACAATATTTTTTTCAAGTAATAAAAGATCAAGTTTCCCTTTCCATATTGTGTATTTTGATGTGTGGGGGCCTATTACCATAACTTCAGAAGGCGGGTATAAGTACTCTCTCACATTGGTTGATGATTTCTCCCGTTATACATGGGTTTTTCCATGCGTAGCAGAGACGAAGTCCCAAAGATTGTAAGAGATTTCCAAATGATGGTGTTTACACACCCCATTACCTAGTATGTGTCCTATGACCACATTTCCCCTCTCATCGTGCCTTCCTATCTGCAATTGATAGTATTCCCATACCCAGAAATGTGGCAAAACCTTTAAAATACCCTGAATGGATAGATGCTATGAAGGAGGAGATCAATGCCCTCCACAAGAATCAAACATGGGAGTTGGTGAATTTTCTAACAGGGAAAGACCCAGTGGGGTGTAAGTGGGTATTTACAGTGAAACACAAGGCAGACAGGATAGTTGAAAGGTACAAAGCAAGGTTGGTAACTAACGGGTACACCCAAGTTTATGTGCTAAAGGAAGTGAAAGTAAGGTGTGCAAGGTAAGAAAGTCTCTCTATGGTCTAAAACAATCTCCTCGAGCGTGATTCGGTAAATTTCATATGGAAGTTCAACAAGTGGTGCTCAAGTAATGTCAGTTTGGTCACACTCTCTTTGTGAAGTGATATCAAGAACAAGTGGTTGTGTTGATAGTGTATGTAGATGATATCATTATTATAGGAAACTAGAACACAAAAATATAAAAGTTAAAAGAACTCATTGTTTCTCAATTTGAAGTGAAAGATCTGGGCCCCCTAAAGTACTTTCTTGGAATTGAAGTTGCCTGCTCAAAAAGGGGCATTTTCATCTCTTAGAGGAGGTATATCCTAGATTTGTTATAGGATACAGGCAAGTTAGGTGCAAAACCAGCCGATACCCCTATGGATGCTGACCATAAACTAGGAAATTATGATGGTGAACCACTAACAGATGTAAAACAATTTCAAAGACTAGTGGGAATGTTGCTTTATTTGTCCATGACTCACCCTAACATTACTTACTCAGTTGGGGTCCTAAGCCAATTCATGCATTCCCCTAAAAGACAACATATGGAGGTAGCAGAGAGGATTCTTAGGTACTTGAAGAAGTATCCAAGAACATGATTACTATTCAACAAACATAATCATTTAAAGGTGGAAGTCTACATAGATGTTAACTGGGCAGACGCTATGGATGATAGAAAATCCACAAGTGGGTATTGTACTTTTGTAGGAGGAAATCTAGTGACATGGAGAAGTAAGAAGCAAAGTGTAGTGGCAAGGTCAAGTGTTGAAGCAGAGCATAGAGCTATAGCACATGGGGTGGCTGAAGAACCTTTTAAGAGAACTTGGGGTTACTATCCACAATCTTATGTCCCTCTACAATGACAATAAGACAATCATTAACATTGCTAGTAATCTAGTCCTACATGATAGGACCAAGCACATTGAGGTGGATAAGCATTTCATAAGAGAAAAATTGGAAAAAGGGAGAAATTTGTACCCCGTATGTCAAATCCAATAGCAACTTGTTGATGCTCTCACAAAAGGAGTGTTGTTAGTTTTAAATTGTTTTTTATTTATTCATGTTGTTACAATGTTGCCATCTAAGATTGTTGGCAGCATTTTCTTTTCTTTTATTTAGGGTGTGCCACCAAGGACCGCAATTTCTTATAATTGTTATAACACATTTAAATAAAAGAGAAGTTGGGCGCCGCCAACTATCATCTTTTGACCCTCACATCTTTCTCTTCTTCTTCTTCTTTTTCTTCTCTTCTCTCTCTTCTCTCTTATTCTTTTTCCTTGTATGATTACAAGAGGCAAGTCAAATTTGTCGGGATCATCCCAATTAAGTGGTTTGTGGAGAGGTTTAGCATGGTTAGATTTGATAGGTTAGATAGTGAGTCCGGTATGGAACCCACCAATTGTTTTTCATCTAATAATAGAGAAATTAAAGAAGAGCATTTGTATATTTCCTCTAGTATTTCACCCGAGAAATTGTTTTGCCCCAAGTTAGTCTCCTTTTAAGTGAGAGAGATGAGAAAGATCAACTGGAATTTGGCCACTCAAACGATTTGAACAAAGCTGGAGGATTTCCAAATCGGAGCAGTTGTTGAGTTCCACTAGAATCATGCCTGAAATGCGATTGTTGGATAAGGAGAAAGAATAAGCATTGATTTGAGGAAGTTGTAGGTTGCTAGAATCTCCCCATAAAAAGCATTTGATGTGAGGTTCAAATACCTTAAACCCAATAAGCTACTAAAACCTTTCTATACATCTCCAGATAGTGCAGTTTCTTGTAGTGCAATTATTTGCAGATTTGAGCTCACCTCAATCAAAGTCTGAGTGGCCGTTAAATGAACTTCTATCGTGTTTTTGGAGCTTTTGTTGAGGGATGAACAAAGATCCAGAGCTCAGATTCTGAATTATATTGATTCATCCCCCCTACGTGGCAAACCTGAAAGCTCGAGTAGCAACTCACTAGAGAGGTTCTACCAACTCAAATCAAGAGTCCTAAGATCCAACAAACTTCCAATGCTAGAAAGTATCATTCCTGAGAAACTATTACCACTCATTTAGAATAAGTAGCCTTTGTATGTTTCCTACACTCGAAGGAATTTCACCCTTAAATCTGTTGCCACTAAGATTCAAAGTAGTCAAATTGCTCAACCACATTAGCTCTTTCTACACAATGCCAATTATGTTGTTTTGCTTTAGGGAGTTAGGGGGTGTTCTTTTTCTGGATTTTGAGAGGGGGAAAAGTTGGTCAATGGGATTTTGATTCCCATTGACCAAGAATCCCATGTTCTTTTTTCAGATTTATGTGGTGATCAGGGAAAGTTTATTTTCCTGTGTATCACTTACCCGACCATCTCCTATGTGGGTAAATGGCTTCCCCACCTGGGGGGAAAATTGCCAACACTTGAATGTGACAAAAATACCCTTTTTAATAATGAATTTTTATGGCTAAAATGGTCATTGCCTTATTTACATTGGAAATAAAAGAACATGGGTAAATGCACTTACCTGGATAAATACATTTACCGGGGTAAGTAACTTACAGAAAAACGAATGCGGCCTTAGATTCAATATTTCCAACTCATACAGATTAGAGAAAGAGTTTGAAATCTGGCCAGAGAAGAGAAGAAATTTCCACCAAGAAATAACATCTTCAGATCCCTTAGCTCTCCTATAAATGAAGGAACTTCACCGGAAAAACGATTCCCTTCTAGATCAAGATCGCTTAACAAGCTGCACTTTCCAATCTCCACCAGAACAAAACCACTAAATGTATTGTTTGCCGGAATGCCAGAGTTCTTGCCACCGTTCCACAGTAAAAAATGCTAGTGTGTGGTGAGTGGCCGGCGGGATGCTCGGATCAGGGCTCAGAGGAGATGAAGACAAGAGACCGGAAGGGGACTTAAACTTTGAAAGAAGCCCTGCATTTTTTAGTTCTGTCTTTTTGCGGGTGATTGATTCAGCTAAGGGCTGAACATCTGTTAAAGTTGGTGTTTTTTTGAAATACCAACGTGGTCACCTGTGATTGATGAGTTCAGGCATTTGCATTCACGTGGCCGCAACCTAAAATTTTAGGGAGAAATACCAATCAGCCCAGATCAGAATTTACTAGGCCCAAAGTACAGGAGGAATGCATATTGACCGTGAATTGATGCCAAATTCACGGGGCAGGATGTGATTTATAGGGGGGAGAGGGCTGGAATTCAGAATTCTGCATCGTGTGTTTCCGTACTTTTCCCAAAATTTTAAAGTTTTAATGGTTTCTTTATTTGTTTGTGAAAAGAGATGTCAACCAAGAATTGGGCGGAAGAAATCAGCTTTGCCCACATCAACCTAATAAATGCTTCGGCAAATATCCTCATTTGGTGAGGATTGGCAGAAAAATGGTCTAGGCCAGGTTTTGAATGCATCAGCCCGATGGGTCGGTAAATGCATCCTTCGGTTCGGCCACGAGGGCCCTAGGTCCAGGCATAGAAATTGTGATTTGTGACCATTTATCAACCATCTGATCCACAATTTGTTTTTATCTCGATCGCACATCACGTATATCTTGTGAACAGAAACCTGGACCCACCAATACATCTACCTGGCCAAACCACGTATCAATCAGTCATCAGCACGATATTGTCATGGGCGGGCCCATGGTCCCAACACTGTTCAGTTTATCCGTTCTGATCCCAAGTGGGCCCAGGGCATCTGTCTACAGTCCAACTGGACCCAATCATATATTGGACCTGCCCAAGCCCAAATTACTTGGCACGAACTGCACGAGATCAGAATTCAGAATTTCAGATCAAGCTGAAAATTTCTCAACTGTAAACAGTGACAAAAGCTCTGAAAAAGGAAATAAAGGATAAAATTAAACCCCAGCTGTTTTGACTTTCCAGGGCTTTGATCTGGAAATTGTTACAGAGACAAAGAGGACGACGATCGCATTTGACGGAGGAAACCCTAACCTTAATTTTCTGTTTTTAATCTGAAGATGAGTGAAGAAGGGAAGAGTAGAGGATACGTTGGCGATCAGGAGCAGCAGCAGCACTATGGGACGTTTCAAGGAGTTCCGAGCTATTCACAGCCGGCCATGGGATTTCCACAGCCGGTTCCACCGCCGGGTGCGACTTCCCCTTCTGATCCTGCTTTTTACGCTCATGGCTATCAAGCCATTCCAGGTAGGAATTATATTCTCTGGGTTTGTTGCAATTTTTGGAATTGCTGCTTTTCTTGTAGGATCGTTGTTGAAAACCGTAAGGTATGGTTTATGAATTTACGATGATCTTATGATGAATGAGTTTAACGGTGAAGTATAACAACACCATGGTGGATTTATTTCTGAATTGTTGTGATTCCTTAATGTTATTATTATGGGACGAAACTATTGTTTTTTTTCCGGCATATTGAAAAAGTGTTTAAGATATACTGTCTCTTGTTTTTTTTTTGGACCTTTCTTTTGGTTTTCAGTTTGGATCTTTGAGTATGTTGTAAATTAATCTATTTGAATAAATACTTTCATGGCTTTTTCTAAAAATAATTGATTATCGATGACTTTATTTTTCTTACTTCCCACATCTGCACCTGCATTGGAATAATCTTTCTGCGTTTTTCTTCAACTGTAATAGGTTGAATCATACTTTTTGGATTCATCGTGCATACTTGTGACTACAAGTTGGATCACTTGAATCAAAGCTGATTTCACAGAAGGGAACAAGTTCTCTTGAATAAGATCTTTACTCATCTACTCATGCCTTGTTCTAACTATATGGAGTCTGCTATATGAATCATTTTCCGCTCTTCACTCTGTTCTGCCATATTCATTGTTAAATTATGGGCCCTTATATCCATTCTTTTTATTTTATGCCAATCTTTATAACATACTTGATTTGCTTTGATTCTATATTGAACCTTTTCATTCTCATCAATAAGATATTTACTCCTCAACTCAAGCCCTGTTCTAATTATATGGAGTCTGCCATATGAATCTTGTCCCACTGTCCACTCTATTCTGTCATTCATTGTTAAATTATGGGCCCTTATATCCATTCTTTTTTCCCTTTTCCTATCTTTATGACATGCTTGTTTTGCTTTGATTCCATTTTGAACATTTTCATTCCACTACCAAGTAACTTTAATGCCTTACCATTTCCCTTGGTCATTTCAAGGGATATAAGGGCCCATCATCATCATCATCATCCAAGCCTTATCCCAACTATATGGGGTTGGCTACATGAGTACTGTTTTGCCATTCCATTCTATTTAATGCCATATCCATTGTTAAATTATTGGTGCTTTCATCTATTCATCTAAATTTCATTTTCCTTCTACTATTAATTTGTTTTTAAATTGTTTGAATTTTCTCCTTTTATATTTAACCAGTTAATTCTTACACACTTATTTTTTTCTCACTTTTTCTTCCATGTTCTAATTTGATCATTTACTTACATGAATCTATGTTGTGAGGTTAAGTTTCCCCTAAAATAACTGTTGAATCCTTATACATCACTCATCTTGTTTTCTTAGTGAGGAAAAGTCTATTTTACTTGAATTCGGTCCACTTTTAAACATTATTAAATGTTCATTTTTACCAATAACTATTGAGTTTTATTAATTATACTGGAATCTGTATTTAAGAGTGTATAGGCAGTATGTGCATCTCTAAATACACATAAAGACAGACCTTTACTACTTTTCCTAGTTCCCAAAATCAATTTTTGCTTAAATCAGCTTTACCCTAGAGGATATTCACCCCAAACAGTGTCCTGTGCTTACTCCTTGTTGAGTTAGAGAATCAACAAGGGAAATGTCAAATTGGGTGTTAAACTAAAAATAGCTTCAGTTTCATTAGCGAAGGGCCTTGCTTTCCTAGTATGGTGTTACACATTTTTAAATGTTCATCTTTCTTCTTAGGGTTTGTATTTTCTAGCACTGTTGCAAATTCTAAAAATCATCTCTCTCTCTAAACCCAAATCATGTGTGCCTTGTTACCCTGCACTTTTTTCCTCACATGACCATTTAAATCATCTCCTATGAAAATCCTTTCTCCATTTAAAATTTCTTGAATTAATCCATGTTTTTCCCAAAGCTGTCTTTTAATGTTTTCTTGTAAACCCGCTTAAGGTGCATTAGCACTAATTACATTAATGCTTTCCTTTCAAAAAATCTATTTTATCTCCAGTTCTTTTAACATTTAGAATTTTATTTTTAGATCATTGTCTAATATTGTTGCTACTCTATTTCTATTATTGACTTCTCTTATATACCATAACTCACAGCTATCAATTTCTTTATCTTTTTCCTCTTCCGTTTAGTTTATTATAAGCATGTTATGTTAATCCTTATTCTTTTCATTGTGTATGCTAATTCTATGGTCTTGCTTGTTAATGTTCCTACATTTCAAATAGCTGATCAAATTCTTGTATCTTGTACTGACTTCTTTACCCATTTTTATTTGAAAAGTTGTGGGAACCCTTGCTCATTTCTCTTCACAACTGAACCTTGTTTTACTTCATTGCTTCTATGGAACATCCCAGTATGCCCTTCCAATAAAAAATAAAAAAGAAAAATCCTAGTATGTCCTAGTCCATTTATCACATACTCAGGTTAAGTTATAACATTTTCTGTCAAGGAATGCCTTGGCATGAGAATGAATGACAGTTCAAGATACATGTTCACAAGAGTTTGGCAAAAAAGTTTTGATGCTGGCTGCCAACTTGACACAACCATCATCCTTTATTTGGGCTTGGCACCCACATTGTGAGACATTTCCAATCCATGTTCCATAGACTATATATAACCTTCTTAACTTAACAAACGGATGTTACAAAGTTTAGTTTGTTGCTGTTGCCTGTTGGGTTGCATCTTGAGAACTTGGATCACTAGCCAACATGTAAACCATGAGCTGTTGAGTCAACTATGAAATGAGTAAACCGTCGTCTAACAACTACAGATTTATGTTAAGTATTTTGGTAAATGGATAACTCATATTTGTTCTCTTACTGTAGTTTACATAAATTAACAGATGGTACAAGCATTTTGGTAAATTTGGCAATATTAAATCTCTCCATTGATTAAAAAAAAGTAATTCATGACTAATTATTTCCCGCAAATTAGCTGTTCTGACACATGGTGTATTAGTGTCAATCATTTCCTTCATGCCTTCCCAATTTCCATTCAACTTTGAGTCAAAGGCAAAGGGAGAAACTTTTTGGGTTCTTTATTTTTTCCACTGCAAAACAAAACATACTTTCTATCTTTCAGTTCCTTGCATCTTATTAAAAATCCTTTTATAGCTTCAAAAAGATTCAAATATAGATATGTGCTCTCATCATCTACTAGGGATGAAAAACTAGTCATTGCTTATTATATAGTTTTTCTGTTATGTGTGCACATCTTGGGATTAACTACTCTCAGGGCTAAGCTACCTATTCTTGCTTCAAGGACTGAGATTGGTTGGTTCAATGGGTATGATAATTCTACCAAATTTAACTCGGGAGCAAATGCAACTTTTATTGCCTTGGTTCCTCAGAAGAAGGACGCTCTCCAACCAAAGGATTTCAGACCTATAAGCCTGGTGGGAAGCATGTATAAGATCATCTCTAAGGTCCTAGCACTAAGATTAAAAAATATTCTCCCGTCTCTAATCTCACCGTATCAAGGGGCCTTTGTAGAAGGAAGACAAATTGTAGATCAAATACTTATTGCCAATGAATGTGTTGAGGTGAAGAGGAGGAGAAAGGAAAAGGGGTTGGTTTGCAAATTGGATCTTGAAAAGGCATATGACATGGTGGACTGGGATTTTTTACTAGAGGTTCTCAAGCGGAGAGGGTTTGGGGAGAAATGGTGCAGTTGGGTAAAGGGATGCATTTCTTCATGTCATTTCTCAATATTGGTGAATGGTATAGCTAGGGGTTTCTTTCCTACAAAGAGGGGTATCAGGCAAGGAGATCCATTGTCCCCATTCCTCTTTACCCTAATAGCTGATGTGTTGAATGCCATGATTTTGAGGGCCAATGCTAACAGTTTGATAAGAGGTTGGAGGATTGGTAGGAGGTAGTGGTCACACACTTACAATTTGCAGATGACATCATCTCATTTTGTGACGGGGAGGAAGGGGAATTATGGAACTTAAAGAGTCTAGTGCTTCAGTTTGAAAGGAAGTCCAATCTTAAACTGAATTGGGGAAAAAGTTGTGTGGCAGGGCTCAATCTAGGTAGAGAGGAGGTGGATTCCCTAGCTAGGATTTTGGGGTGTGAAGTGGGGGGCTGGCCTTTACACTATTTGGGGCTATCACTGGGAGGGAACCCAATGGTTGAGAGTTTTTGGTACCCTGTAAGTGAAAGATTCTCCAAGAGGTTAGCAAATTGGAAGATGAATTACATCTCTTTAGGGAGTAGGATAACCTTAATCAAGTCAACCTTAGCCAACCTACCAGTTTATTTCTTGTTTACCTTTAGAGTACCAATGAAAGTAGCTAACCGGTTAGAGAAGATAATGAGGGATTTCTTGTGGGAACCAAGGGATACTAAGAAGGATCACTTAGTGAAGTGGGAGGTGGTTTCTAGGAGTAGGGATGATGGAGGCCTTGGGTTAGGAAATATAAGATTAAGAAACATGGCTTTGCTGGGGAAATGGATTTGGAGACTACCGATGGAACAGGACAGACTTTGGTCTAGAGTGATTGCTAGTATTCATGGATTGGCAGATAACGACTGGGATGCAAGACTCGACCCTGGGGCTTCTCAGTGTTCTCCTTGGAAAGCTATTCAAGGTATTTTGCCTCTTATGCTTCCTTATTTCAAATATGATGTCTGCACTGGAAATAAAGTCTTGTTTTGGGAAGATGTTTGGGTTGGTGAAAACTCCCTCAAAGATAGATTTCCTTCTATTTACTCCTTGTCTGAAAACAAAAGAAAAGTGATCTCTTCAGTGTTTGTTGAAAACTCCTGGAATTTGGGCTTGAGAAGAGGTCTAAGGGATTTTGAAATGGGGATGGTTGATGATTTGGTCACTCAGTTAGGGGAAGTCTTTCTTGATCAGTCCTATAGAGATAGCAGAATTTGGAAACCTTCCCCTTCTGGTTTTTTCAATTGCTCTTCTTTCTATAACATTTTGCTTCAGACTTTTAACCTTGTAGGGAACTTTCCTTCAAAGGAGGTGTGGGGTAGCCCTGTACCCCCTAAAATTCAGGCCTTTTGTTGGGAAATGGTACTCCAAAAAATCAACACCTTTGATTTATTGCAGAAAAAGAGGCCAAATATGTGCCTCTCCCCCAATGTTTGTTGCCTCTGTTTGGGTTCTGGTGAGACAATTTCACATTTACTAATCTCATGTCCCTTTGTGTTCTTTATTTGGTCTTGGTTCTCTTCTCTCTTTGGCTACAGGTGGACTCCCTCCTCAAGCATGGCGAACTTCTTTGATCCAACTTTTTACAGGCAACCAACGGTTCGTGGAAGGATTATGTGGAGAGCCACTAGAGCCGCTGTATTGTGGTCAGTGTGGGAGGAAAGAAACAATAGGATCTTTAAAGGCAGATGTAGATCCAAGGAAGAGGTTGTGGAAGGAATAACTACTAAGGTTATTCATTGGTTGAAATCCTGTGATCTTTTTAAGGATTTCTTAGTTGAAGACATTTATAGAAGTTGGGGTATTGTGGCATCTACTTCTACTTCCAAAGCTATGATACAGGAAGTTTGGTCCCCACCGGCACAACAAAGGGTGAAACTGAACTTTGATGGAAGCTCTATAGGTAATCCAGGCCCATTTGGTATAGGAGGTGTTTTCAGAGATAATGAACGCAAGATAATGGCTTTGTTTTCAGGTCCAATAGGAGTTGGAGATTCCTTATGTGCGGAAATCTTGGCACTACATCAAGGTGTAAAACTGGCCAAACAGTTGGGGCTACAGCAGATTGAGATAGAGGGAGACTCCAAGTTGGTAATTGGGTGGATGCAATCAGGGCAGCTAGGAATTTGGCAAAATAGACAGCTAATAAGGGAAATTCTTAGCATAACAAGGGAGGTGGGTGTTTGGTTCAAGTGGGTAAGGAGATCAGCAAATGGTTTTGCTGACGCCCTAGCAAAACAAGGGACTGCAAGGGAGAGTCTTTTTTGGGCAATGCTGTAATGTTTGATGTTTATTGGCTCAACCTTTTCTAATAAGGGTTGAATTCTGTATTTCAGGTTAATTTATCTCTAATGAAAGTTATCGTTTCTGATCAAAAAAGAAAAATAATAATTCTACTAAAAAAAGAAAAAATGGGTATGATATTGGAAATTATAGGGCTCTCTCATGTTGTAAGTTGGTGAACAAGAGCAGTAGCACAGTCCTGTGGCTATATCTTCACCTTGTTACAGGAGCATGGTCTTTGTGTCCAGCGTGAATACATTGTTGAGATGGTTTGAAAGGTCTGCCAACTCTCTAGCTGAAATTAGCTAAAATGGAGTTAGTAGGGATGAATCACACTTCTTCTTCTATATATGGTAGTAGGTTGGCCTCAGCCCAGCTGATTTCTACTTCCGCATTCATCCTGCTGCTTACTTGCTTATTCATCAGAAAAGTCTCTTTGATCTGTTACTCAATTCAAAATAAAAGTACACATCTTGGGTGTTTAATCTAAATCATCTTATTGATGGGTTCCACCTTGGAGGTCCTCTACTCCAAAAACATTAGGAAAGCAGTTAATATATACTCTGAAGGCCAGAAAATGCTACTTCTAGATAGATTTCTACTAAAAGATTTCTGAACTTAGTGTCTATAACATTGTACACAGCCCTATGAACATAATAAATTAGATGCAGCCCTAGTGCTCATAAGATATATATATATATAAACAACAACCACCTTGAAGTGAGACTGTAAATTTTTGCTCTCTCTCTCTCTTGCTTGTGACCTTTCAGATTCTAATATTGTTTTGATGTTATTGAAGCTTATGCAATAGCTGAAGGAAGACCTGTAAGAGAGCGCCGCCTTCCTTGCTGTGGCATCGGTGTTGGCTGGTTTTTGTAAGTCCGTTGACGTAGTCTTATTTATTCTTCATGTTTTCTTCATAGAATAAATTCATACAGCCAAATCAAGGCAGTTGACATCTCTATTTCACTATACTCATAGGAAATGAAACTTCTATTAGTAAGAGGATTGTATTACTAAAGAGATGAGAAACAAGGAAAATAAGCTTGGAATCTCTATACCACCTGTAGTGATCTACTACTCTAAATATAAAACAAGTGCTGCTCAAATATGTCATAATTTATATCTGAACTCTTATTTGAGAATCATAGAAAATGAAAATTGACTCATTTCAATCAATGGATGAGAAGGCTTAATTAAGTTGCCTTGTAAATTTGAATAAACTCTGTAAACATCTTGAATCAGAGACTGGCTTCATATTTTAGTATGACTCTTGCCTGAGCTACCATATTTTCCGAGTTCCAACACCATTATATCATAGTCCATGGAAATAGTTCACAAAATTGGACAATTTCTATTGGTGGTTTGGAGAGCTTGAGTGGGCATCTGACATGGATCCATCCTAGCATATAAATAGAATATTGCAGTGAAAAGGAATTATAACCTTCATGGGTCAACATACTTGAAACTACTCTGGTAGGCCTCTTACATTCATCAAAAAAGTTAATAGGTGCAAAATCAAGGTTTTTACCTAGCAACAAACTGAGTCTTGTCTAAGGTTTTCATTCCCCCCCCCCCTCTTTTTCTTTTTATTTGGCTAATGGGCTTGCATATGGATTGAATCTAGGCTGGAAATTTTTGATTCACATTGATGAATTATTTTATTATTTCTACAAGTTTTCTTTTTCCCTTATTTTTTCTTAGGATCTGGATCTTTGGATCTCTTTAATTTATTTTATTTTGTTTTATTTCTGTTAAAGTTCGGCCTGCCCTAGAAGTCTGTTTTGTTTGTTAGCTGTAAAGTAAACAGCAAGAAGGAAGAGAGGAAAGAAGAAGGAAGAAAGAGGAAGGAGAAGAGAAAAGGTCTGGTTAGAAAATAGGAAAAAGTCAACCCTAGTTTCGGCCAGACCTGTTATTATATTATTAATGTGATTGGAAAAGACATAAGTGCCCTTATTTAAGTAAGAGACACTCGAACTAACATAATAGTACACATCAGCACTCTCAACAGGTACAAAGACCGAAATACCCCTTCACTAACACTCCCCCTCAAGCTGGTGAGTATATATCATATAATCCCAGCTTGTTACATATGTAGTCCACTCTCCCCCGACTCAAACCTTTTGTAAACAAGTTTGCCCACTGATTTCCTGTATTAACATATGCAGTCTCTATGACTCCATTCAGCACCTTCTCTCTCACAAAATGAAAGTCAACTTCGATGTGCTTGGTTCTTTCATGAAACACCGGATTGGAAGAGATATGAACCGTTGCCTGATTGTCACAATAGAGCTTCATTGGAGTACTGATGTCATATCCTATCTCATGTACAAGGTTCCTTAGCCACACTAATTCACAAGCAGTATGTGCCATGGCCCTATATTCTGCTTCTACACTGCTTCTTGCCACAACTGTTTGCTTCTTAAGTCTGCATACTTTACCACCCTCCCCCTGAGCAACAAACCCTGGTGGTTGCTCCATGTAGACCTCCTTGAGCAAATCACCATGCAAAAAGGCATTTTTGATATCTAGTTGATGTTGAGGCCAATCATACATAGTTGCTAAGGAGATGACAACATAAACTAACCCTATCTTAGCAACCGGGGAGAATGTCTTTGTGTAGTCAATGCCATAGGTTTGGGAGTACCCTTTTGCAACCAGTCGCGCCTTCAGGCGCTCAACACGACCATCTGGCAAGTACTTAACGGTATACACCCACTTACAACCGACAGCCTGCTTCCCAGGAGGAAGAGCGGTGAGGTCCCAAGTGTGATTATGATGGAGGGTAGAGAGCTCTTCTTCCATAGCACGACACCACTCTGGAGAGGTAAGGGCTTCCT
The DNA here is from genome assembly GCF_055504915.1 of Nelumbo nucifera. Lineage (NCBI taxonomy): Eukaryota > Viridiplantae > Streptophyta > Magnoliopsida > Proteales > Nelumbonaceae > Nelumbo > Nelumbo nucifera. The sequence continues at coordinate 94,285,692 of NC_142652.1, forward strand.
GGACATCATTAGGAACAACCACTGAGGATAACAAGGAGATGAACTGGCGATGGGAGGCGGAGAGGTGAGTAAGGGAAACAAAATTGGAAATAGGGTGAAGGGTGCAGGTGTGTTTACCTTTTTGTAAGGCAATAGGGAGATCAAAATCGGAGGTTGGTGTCAGATCTGGAGCCGGATCTGTCGACGGTGATGAAGACGGAGGAGGCGCAGCCGGTACACGTGGGCGATGTGTATACACGTGACGGATAGGTGGATGGGCAACGAACGGTGGCATCGGAGGCAAAGACGTAGGCACGACTGGAACCAGAGGAGGAGGTGATGTGGAGGAAGCAGCATCACCAGACCCCATGAAGAACGGAGTAGACTCGAAGAAAGTAACATCAGCACATACCAAAGAACGACGAGAATTGGGATGGTAACACTTGTACCCTTTCTGAGTTTGGGAATAGCCAAGGAAGATACACATAAGGGATCGTGCATCTAACTTGTCAGTCCCGGGACCCAGATTATGGACGAAGCAGACACACCCAAATACCCGAGGAGGAAGCGGAAACGGAGACATGTTGGGGAACAAGACACTAAAAGGAGAACGACCATCAAGAATAGACGTGGGCATTCGATTAATTAAGAAACAAGAGGTGAGCATTGCATCACTCCAAAAGAGTTTGGGAACATTCATGTGGTGCATGAGTGAGCGTGTCGGTTCTTTCTCTCAGCAACCCCATTTTGTTGTGGGGTGTAGGTACATGAAGTTTGGTGTATAATGCCATGTTGGTCCAAGTATTCTTGAAAGGATGAAGACAAGTATTCACGGCCATTATCAGAACGGAAAATTTTGATGTGAACGCCAAATTGATTGCGGATCTCAGCATAAAATTTCTGGAAGATGGCAAATAATTCACTTCTTTCTTTCATTAAATAGAGCCACATCATTCTTGAAAAGTCATCAACAAAAATAACAAAATATCTGTCCATTATATGACATCACTTTATAAGGACCCCAAACATCTGAATGAATTAAAGAAAAAGGACTCGACACACGGTTATCAACCCTAGAACTAAAGGGAACACGATGGTGTTTCCCAAATTGACACGACTCACAATCTAGAACAGAAAGTTGACTCAACGAAGGGACCAAGGACTTCAGCACTTTCAGCGAAGGATGACCAAATCTACAATGCCACTAGAGAGGAGGAATAGATGATTGAAGGGCCGTTGACGTTCTTCCACCACCATCAAGATTGTTGAGCAAGAGCAAGTGAAGAGAGGAGAGGAGAAGAGAGAAGAGAGGTGAGTCGAGTGATTGAAAGCCCTCCAGAACTTAGGGGGCGAAAGAATGATTTTATTATTTATACTAGTACAGTCGAACAATATAGACAGAAGAGAAATTACAACAGTACCCTTATGGTACTAAACCTGAATACATAAATAACTGTCAACACTCCCCCTCAAGTTGGAGCATAGATATTGATGAAGGATGATTTGACCCAACCTATGAAACGGCGACACGTGGACACTGACTCAGTGTAAGCGACAGCTCAGCATTGCGGTCCAGTACAACTAAACAACGGGCCCATAGAGCAGCTCGCTACATCGTAGCGCGCAAAAGGAGGAGCTCGCCACAACGCGAGCTCCGGGTTCCCCGAGCTACCTCTAAAGGGATATTCCGAGGCAACTTTAACTTGCGAGCTAAGAAAACCAACTCGCCTGAGCTCCCAAGTCATCCCGAGGACCAATTCTACTAAGGGTACTCTTGAAGTATTCCAAGCTCGCTGCAAAGTAGCTCGCTAATGGGCCGCACTAGCATTCCTCAGGAAGCTTCTATTTAACAGGCCGTACCAGTCAGACTGCGCCACGTCCCTTATTGACGACGCAGCCCCTGTCCTTTCGATAGTCTGCACCCACGTCTCTCAGTAGGCGGAGGCGTGCCTGTCACTTTGGAGACGTGTCACTCACCCGGGCGAGGAGTACGTCACAACGGCCACCTGCGCAGCCCTGGCAGGTAACGGCTGTGGCAGGGGCCCAGTGGCGGTTATGCCCGATCTCGCAAGAGCGCCCCTATAAAAGCCCTCAGGGCAGAAGAGAAACTTCTTCGAAAAAAACCTCTAATCTCTCGAATATAGTGATAAAGCGCGACCTCCACTCTTAGCCTTCGTTCTCTCTTTGCTTCCTGTACACAATACTAACTTAAGCATCGGAGTATTCCCACCGGGTAAAATCCCCGGGAATCCTTCCTTTCATCTTCTCAGGTGTCGTCCATTGCCAACAAGGAGCCAGTCAGCAGCTAGCTAGGAGTGCCTGGATCGTGCCGCATCATTTGGCGCCGTCTGTGGGAAACGCTTCGAAAGGCCTTTCTCTCTAAACTCTTTCAGTTTTTTCTTCCTCCTTGAAACAATCCAACGCTCATGGCTTCCTCTAGCAACGTTGGATGAAGCACGGAAATGGATAGCTCTAGGGAACTACCCCAGCTTCTTACTGTCTGTATCGGACAGTTCACCGTCCCCAGCCTGAACGTGCCGATCACAATGGCACCTGTCATCGCCCCACTCCCTGCTACAGTCGGAACGACGTTCACCAAACCTTCGGTCGTGCCCCCAGCGGCCAGCCCGAACCAGCTGGAGGACCTGATGTAGTGCATGAGGGCCATGTAGGCTCAAATGCAACAGTTCCAACAACTTCAGCTCTATCAACAACACGTATTGCACCAGGTCTTCCAGTATCAGTATTAGCAGCAGTTCCCCCAGCTGCCCCAACCCCAGCTTCAGCAGCCTCAGCTACCACCTCAACGCCCAGCCTCGCAGCAAGCCAAGTCTCGCCGCCAAAGCGAGCACCCCTCCGGCCGAGGAGAGGCCCCCCAAAATCTCCCAAAAAATCAGGCCTCCCCCCACGGCAAACGGGAGAGACCGGCTACCCCGATCTCGCCGCGGGCGGATAGGTCGGGAGGACCCCGGCTCGGTAGGTCTACGTCGCCTCGACAGTCGAAGTTTGGAACCCCGGTCCTTGAAAACCGGTTTGAGATCCTGGCAGTTGACTCCAAGCAGGACTCTTCTGTCCGCAACCATCACCAGCAGACCGGACTACTCCCTACGCAAACCATGCTGGACAGCACGGAGGTGAGCAGCACGAACGTCGAGCCCATCAAGAAGCAGAGATGCCGCCGCCGAGCTCGCCGATCTGTCACCCGCGATTTGCCCAAGCTCATGGGCAAAGAAGAGGTAAGCTCGGTCGAAGCCAAAGCTCCCCTCCTCTCGGTTCCGTCCCCCCTGTCTTCCGAACTCCTGGCAGTCCCGATGCCCAAGGATTTCAAGCTCCCCCCTCTTGACAAGTATGACGGGTCGTTCGACCCGAATGATCATGTAGATGCCTTTCAGTCACAGATGCACCTGGCGTGAGCCAGTGAGTCATGCATGTGTGTGGCCTTCTCCACCACTTTCAGGGGAGCAGCCCGCACGTGGTACCGGAACTTGGCACCCGGGTCGATAAGAAGTTGGGTGCAGTTCGCACAAGCCTTCACGTCCCACTTTGTCACCAACAAACGGTGCCCGTGAACTGAAGAAAGCATCTTCAACGTAGCACAAAGAGGGAGAGTCCATCCGGAGCTATATCAAGCGGTTCAACGACGCTTGTATGCAGATACCGCGCCTGGACCCCGCCGTACGCCTTGTAGCAACCAAGAAGGGCGTGACGCACAAAGAGTTCAAGTGGCACATGGTCGTCAACCAACCCATGACCATAACCGAGTTTCTAAAGCTTGCGGATAAGTTCATAGCCACCGAAGAGGAGATCAACCAAAAGGGCGAGGGCGCACCCGAAAAAAGAAAGAGAGAAGGAAAGCCTTCCAGTCAAGGGGACACCCGAAGGAAAAAGGAAACAGTTCGGGGGGCAAAGCCGGGTCAATTGTTCCGAGCTCCTGCATCGGACCGAGCTGATTATACCCCACTGAACGCGAAGCGGGCCGAAATCCTAATGGCGATCAAGGACGCCCCGTACGTGAAGTGGCCACCCCGTCTAAGGGGGAATCTCAATGAAAGAAATAAGAGTCTGTATTGCAGTTTTCACAAGGACCACGGTCATAGTACCGAGAGTTGTAAAAACCTCCGCGACGAGATAGAGGAGCTCATTCGTCGCGGATATTTGAGAAACTTTGTACAAAATAATAATAACAATAGTAATAGAACAGGTCAGCAAGGTAAGCACGGTAAAGATGCTCCCGAGTCCAATAGCAAGCCGGCCGAACAACCGCAGAGGCAGCCTCCAGAGGAGAGGCCAGTTCGGGGAACCATCCACATGATAGTGGGAGGTTCGATCGTTGCGGGTTGCACTTTAGCAGCAGCTCGGACGTCAGTTCGTGAGGCCACCTGGGAAGAGCAGAAACCCCAAAGCGGCCGAAGACGGGAGGCCCAATTTTCTTCACAGAAGACGATGCGCGAGGAGTCCACTACCCCCACGACGACGCGCTCGTAATAAAGCTAAGGATCAACGACTTTGAGGTCAGGCGTGTACTCGTCGACTCAGGCAGCTCAGCCGACATTCTGTTCAAAGCTGCGTTTGACCAACTCCAGTTGCAGAGAAGCGACCTAAAGCCCGTAGACACTCCTTTGGTAGGCTTCAGCGGAGAAGAAGTCCGACCCCTTGGGAAAATAACAGTACCTGTGGATGTCGGCACGTGGCCTTGTGTGGTCAGATTCAAGCACGACTTCTTGGTGGTCGCGACCCCCTCCCCCTACAATGCCATAGTAGGTCGACCGATCACCCATGTCCTACAGGCGGTGGTCTCCACTTACCACTTGGCTATGAAGTTCCCAACAGACATCGGTGTGGGGGTAGCGCGGGGCGACCAGCTCGAGTACCGCAAGTGCTACGTTGCCGCCCTGAAGGGTAAAACCAAGGTGGCCGATGACCTCGAACTGGAACGACCCACGGAGCAGGGTGAAGAGCGAGCCGCGCCCACGGAAGAAACAGTCGCGATCCCGACCTCAACAGCAGACCCAGCTCGGACGCTTCAGATCGGCGCTTCTGTCCAGGAACCCCTACGATCCGAACTGGTAAGCTTTTTACTTCAAAATTTAGATATCTTTGCATGGTCCGCGGCAAAGATGCCCGGTATAGACCCCGAACTCATAACTCACAAGCTGAACACTGATCCTGTAGTTAGGCCCGTTAGACAGAAACGCAACCTAGCCCTGGAACGGTGGAAAGTGGTCGACGAGGAAGTCGAGAAGCTCCTCGCAGCGGACTTCATAAGAGAAGTCCACTACCCGAGCTGGGTAGCCAACCCAGTCCTGGTAAAGAAGGCCAACGGCAAGTGGTGCATGTGCGTCGACTACACCGACCTGAACCGGGCTTGCCCGAAAAACTTTTTCCCGCTCCCCAGAATCGACCGTTTGGTGGACGCGACCTCAGGGCATGAGTTGCTAAGTTTCTTGGACGCCTATTCGGGCTATAACCAAATCAGGATGGACCCGACGGACGAGGAAAAGACTGCCTTCATCACAGAATAAGGACTGTACTGTTACAAGGTTATGCCCTTCGGTTTGAAAAATGCAGGGGCAACCTTCCAAAGGCTCGTAAATAAATTGTTTGCGCCATTAATCGGCAGAAAAGTAGAATGCTATGTAGACGACATGGTCGTCAAAACTCAATTCTCACATGAATTAATACAAGACTTGCATTCTGTTTTTGAAATTTTGCGTAAATTTAATATGAGATTGAACCCAAACAAGTGTGTGTTTGGTGTGACCTTGGGTAAATTCCTAGGATACATTGTTAACCGGCGCGGCATTGAAGCCAACCCGGATAAGGTTAAGGCCATCTTAGACATGAGACCACCCCGTAAGTTGAAGGAGGTTCAGAGGTTGAATGGCCGCATAGCCGCCCTGAGCCGCTTCATGTCCAAATCGGCGGACCGCTGTCTGCCGTTCTTTAAGGCAATCAAGAGCAAAGGGTTCGAGTGGACCCAAGACTGTCAGCTCGCGTTTGACGAGCTCAAGAAATACCTTGCTAGTGTGCTGATCTTAACCCGGCCCGAGGAGGGCGACGTTTTAGAACTGTACCTCTCGGCGAGCGACGAAGTGGTCAGTTCGGTACTAATAAAGGAAGTAGATCAGGTCCAACGACCCATCTATTATGTTAGTAAAGTATTGCAGGGAGCAGAGTCGAGATACCCGGAGATAGAAAAGCTAGCGTACGCACTGGTAATTGCAGCTCGGAAGCTCCGCCCGTACTTCCAGGCTCACACTGTTATCATTCTCAGTGACAAACCTCTGAGGCAAGTCTTACTTAAGCCCGAGGTCTCTGGTCGGTTGACGAAGTGGGCCGTTGAGCTCAGCGAGTACGATCTCCAGTACAAGCCGCGAACTGCCATTAAGGCCCAAGCCTTGGCAGATTTCATCGCTGAGTGCACATTTAGCTCTGAAGCCCCCAGGTCGGTTGAGCACGAGGCTCCCAATTCAGGTGAGCCTGAAGCTCCCAGGCCGGTCGAGTCCGAGCCCCGTGAGGTAGTAACCAGTGTGGCATCTCTCCTAGTTCGGCCAAGCCCGAGCTGGGATGAGGAGCCCTGGATCCTTCACGTAGATGGCTCCTCAAACCAGCAGGGCAGCGGAGCCGGAATAGTTCTGCACGGTCCAAGTGGCACGAAACTGGAGTACGCGCTACGCTTCGAGTTCGCGGCATTTGACAATGAAGCGGAGTACGAGGCGTTGATAGTTGGACTAGCTCTAGCCAGAGAAGTAGAAGCCAAACACATCGTTATCTGCAGCGACTCTCAGCTTGTGGTCAACCAGGTCACCGGCGAATACGAAGCTCGCGAGCCAACCATGATCGCCTACTTAGCCAAAGTCAGAGAGGCCTTGCTCAACTTCCAGTCACACTTTATCAGACAAATCCCTAGGTCAGAGAACGCTGAGGCCGACGCCCTGTCCAGGTTAGCCAGCACTAGCGACATCACCATGAGAACAGTGTACATAGAGGACCTGTCTCGGCCTAGCATTCTCAGGGGAGCAGAGGAGGTCGCTCCCGTCGTTCAAGCAGAGCTGAGCTGGATTGACCCGCTCGCGAGCTTCTTGCTACACGGGACCCTCCCCGCAGACTGCAATGCGGCCAGAAGGGTGCAACGCCAGGCAGCCAAGTACGTCATGATAGACGAGCGGCTGTACAGGAGATCCTACACGCTCCCCTATCTGCGTTGCTTGCGGCCTACTGAAGCCGAACTCGTACTCTGCGATATTCATGAGGGGTTGTATGGCGGGCACTTGGGGGGCAGGGCCCTTGCCCAGAGGGCGCTTCGACAAGGGTATTATTGGCCAACAATGAAGGCAGACGCTATTGAGCTCGTCAGAAAATGTGACAAATGCCAGAGACATGCCAATATCCACCACCAACCCGCTGCCGACCTCAAGTACCTCACCAGCCCGTGGCCCTTTGTGCAGTGGGGCATCGATCTACTCGGGCCATTCCCGCCAGCAACGGGTGGAAGGAAGTTCTTAGTAGTAGCAGTGGACTATTTTACCAAGTGGGTAGAAGCTGAACCCCTCGTGACGATTACAGCCCGAAATGTTCAAAACTTCTTTTGGAAGAACATCGTGTGCCGCTTCGGATTACCTCAGGTATTGATCTCTGACAACGGCAAGCAGTTCGAGGACATCAAATTTCAAGACTGGTGCCGAGACATGGGAATCCAACAGAATTTTACTTCAGTTGCGCACCCTCAAGCAAACGGTCAGGCAGAAGTCACGAACTACCCAGCTAAAGGGTTGTGGGCAGATGAACTACCCAGTGTCCTGTAAGCCTACTGGACCACGGAGAAGACCGCCACGGGAGAAACACCCTTCAATCTCACCTACGACACCGAAGCAGTGATCCCCACAGAGATCGAAGTACCTACGCTGCGACTAGAAGCATACAATGATCAGACAAACGAAGATGAGCTACGTACCAACCTCGATCTACTCGACGAAGTAAGGGACCTCGCGTACATTAGGACCGCAGCCTACCAGCAGAGAGTAGCTCGGTACTATAACGCCAGGGTCAAGAAGCGGAACCTCCGCGTTGGCGACCTGGTCCTTCGTAAAGTTATGGTACCTGAGCCCGGCGCTGGCAAGCTCGGGCCCAACTGGGAAGGTCCTTACCGAGTGAAACGAGTGCTCGGGGAAGGAACATACGAGCTCGAGACCCTCGAAGGAAAACAAATACCTTGGGCATGGAATATTGTCAACCTAAGACAATATTATCTGTAAGAATCGAGTAAGCCACGAGCCACTCCCCAAGCCTTAGGGCTAGAATACCGAGCTAACATGACCTCGGCACATAAGACCCAGTCGTCTCTTCGGCATGGGCGAAATCAAGTGTAAGGAAAGTAGACTACGAGTCGCTCCCAGAGCCTAAGGGCCACAAGAAGACCCCAGTTGCCACTTCGGTCTGGGAGAAGTCTAGGAGCGGACTACGGGTCCCTCTCTAAGCCTAAGGGCCACAACAGGACCCAGTCGCCTCTATGGCATGAGCAAACTCCGAGAGTGGGCCGCGAGCCACTCCTTCAGCCCAAGGGCCAAAACACCGAGCTAACAAAGACCTCGGCGTGAAGAAAGAGCCACTTCAGTGGCGAAGGCAAGGTATGAAATATCAAAGGCGTAAGCAGCTTGGGTTCAAACCCTACAAAGCATAGCTCGTCTCAATACGTTGGTCAAACTGAGGAATAACCAACCAAAGCTTAGTTCGGACATACATAGTAATCACTTCACGGTATACCACAGAGGCCTTAAACGTGACAAATCGGGATAACGACTACCGAAGAGCCCTACTTTGGGTATATAACTTTAATAGCTCAAATGATGAGATCGCGTCAGCAAAAATAAAGGGAGTTCATCATACTCAAAAGAAGGAAGAAACTTCCATTGCCAAAAAAAAAGAAAGAAAGAAAGAAAGAGCAGAAAAGGAAAATAAGAAGTGCAGTAACCGAGCTAAATAGCTCGGTAAAGGTTTGATCATCACAGGGCACAACCGCCCAACCGAAAACTTGTGAAAGATCGGGTTTACGGCACCCGGAAGCCACCAAAAGCCTAGAGAAATGCCACCTCAAGGATCCGCCTCCTCATCCTCTAGAGAGTCAGGCTCCTCTTCATCCGCTTGATCTGCTGTCTCAGGGGACAGACCTTTCATAGTAATGCCGTCAAGGTTGAGCCCGGAGAACTTCTTCCGAACCAACCCACCGGCAGAGCTTAAACCCTGAGTGGTACGAACCCGAACCATACTCTGCCTGGAGGTCATGAAATTCCTAGGAGTCTTTAAAATCCCAGACCGCTTTCTCTTGCTCAGCCTCCACCATCTGATCAAAGTTTCGAGTCCGATTCAGAAGAGTGGACTCCAAGTCTCGCACCTGTTGCCTAAGGAGCTCCCTCTCCCCCGCCATCCTCGACGATTTCTCCCTATAACGTGCGTTCTCTTCAGCAAGCCGGGCGATTTGAGCCTCTTGGTCGTGGACGAGCAGCTCTTGAGACTCACTCCCCTTGCGGGTGTGATGGAGCTCGCCCCGGATCCGATCAAGCTCGCCCTGGAGCTTCTGGTTGGCAACCCGCTGGTCGAGGGCGTCGACGCGATGGATGCGCGTCTGGAGAGCCATGGCATGGATGGCGGAATTTACCTATTGACGGAAAAGATCAGAAGACAGCGGAAAAGGGCAAAACTGTTAGACAGTTTTGTATGCCCTTAGCTTCAATCAGAATGATGTACTTTATGAGTTTATTGTAAATGAATAAAAGTGCATATTTGATTCATGTTCCCTTGGTATGTTTCTGTGTAATACCCTTAAACTGGACACTTAATGAGACTCGTGTTAGTTTAGAATGTTCACAGCCAGTGGGTCGGTCTGTGGAGACCTATCCTGACAAGGCTGACACTGTGGTGCCACCAAGTCGGTTGGGGTGGCCTGTCTCAGCTGCCAGGGTGAGACCCTAGGCACATACAGTGTAGGATTAATTGAATCTTTGAACTGGACCAGATTTTCAGTATTGCCCTGGACCTTGGAGATTGATGGGCAAAACTGGAAAGTTACACCCGACCCCTAGACTCGATTATGATACTGCACTAGGTGTCGGATTGGGCTGTCTTTGATGTACCAATCAGTGAGATCCTTAGCGGGGGTCAAAACCTGGGTATGTTGGGACAGTCCGAGAATTCATCTGAGTGGGTGATCATAGTGACAGGATCAGCCCCTTTATCGGACAAAGGTAATGATCGGGGATGCACTCTCACTGATGGAAACCAAGACTACCGGCAGCCGATTTCAACCGTTGAGATTTGTTTTGCAAAGTATATTTTATATGAGATATAAAAGTATATATATTATGGTTTCTCAAATGTTTGCAAAAAGGTTTTAATTCCCGGGATCCATACAAGTAGAGAGTGCAACACTGTTCCTTGCAGCCGAGGGAGAGGTCCTCTCTTGTCGAGCAGTGTATGATCATTATGGGCTGAGAGGTTAAGTGTAAGACCATTGAGGATAATACCTGATGGGCTAATCTTGCATCTGCCCACAGTCCCTGGGTGTTACAAGGTGGCTTGGCCCAGGGACCACTTAGGGTAAGTGTTGGGCCCATAGAGCCCATTTGATGGGTTTTCAGGGGGTGCACTGTCCTTAACAGTGTATTCGGCCAGGCCTTGTAATAAAGGCTGGGCTGAACCCATGTGGCTGATGTGTAGATCAATGCTTGGGTCCCACGCCATACAAGGAAGCCCAACTGGGCAGCAGTTAGGAAGGTTAAGTGAGCACATAAGCTTAATGGGCCTAAAGCCCATTTCGAACTGGGCTATTTATTTAGTTAATAATGGGGCGAATTCTGAGATGGATTAGCAGATAGGATAGGGTCTTGACCCTATCCACTCAAAGAGTCCAGATCTGAATGTGATTCAGATCTAGAAACCTCCTAATGAGATTAGGAGAAAGCTAATCTAATCTGCAGATAAGATAAGGGTTTATCCTTATCACCTGAAGAGAAGGCTGATCCAAATATGATTTGGATAAGCAACTCTTAATGAGATTAGGAGCTGATCTTTTTAGGTTAACAAAAGGAGGGGGCGGCAGCCTTTAGTGATACACATCAGATTTTCTTCAGTGCTGAAATCTCAAGAAGAGAGAATTTTGCACCCTGCGAATACTCTCTTGTCGCCTCCCTGTTCTTGCCGCCCTGTTTGCCAGTTCGATCTCTAGTTGTGGGAGAAGTCAAGATTCGATCTTGACATTAGTTCTTTGAGAAAGAATTGATAGGAATCTATGCTCACGTGTCATCCTACTGATTCTTGCGAAGGACAGAGTTCTTGGAGAAGAACACTGCTGATTCTGCTCCATCCTGCATTGCGCCATCTTCAGTGGGAGCAGTCTTTGGATCCTTCCTTGGGCGTGAACACTTTCGTTGGGAGATACTATTTCACCGTATCAGGTATAATCCTCTCCTACTCCTTTTGGTTCAGATTTGGTTCAGTTTATGGTTCAAGAATGATCATTGAAAATATGATTTTCTAAAATAGGGAATGTGATTCCCAGTTGAAGGGAGAAAAAAATTTTTGAAATTTGCCCCCTTATTCTGCAATCTTTGGGCGTCCATACGATGGATCTCTCATCTCTTCAAAAACAAGAGAGAAAAAGGAAAAAGGCCACTTACCACCATGCAATGGGCAGAGGCGAACGTGGAGAGATCCCCAGGCTCCATGTTTCCCCACTGAGCGATCTCGTCATTAGTGATTGCCTTCCGACTCCTCCGGTGAGCTACCAAATAATCATTTACCACTTCCCAGTTTCCCACTAGGAACCGGGGGTAAGGACAGGGCTGAAGGGGGTTATAGGCCTCCCCCGGCTGAGGGAGCTCGTTTCCCCCAGGGTTAATCCCACTAGCCCCCTCAGGAGGGGGCATTGGAACCTTGGGCGGAGGAGAGGGTAGGACCGGCTCGGCAGACCCGAACTCAGTGCTTCCCAAAGGAGGGGTCCGGTCGGGGCACGTACTTTTCGCATGGCGTCTCTGGCTGCCCGAGAGAAGGCGGCGCGAATCGGCACTAGACATGGTGGTTGCCAAAAGACCACAAGATATTAGTCCGACAAGAAACAAAATACATGTGTACACAAGTCACAAGGCACTACGCGACCTAAAGGGCCGACCTACCTAGGCTCAAGCCTGCCTGCACGAGCTTCTCCTCGGCCAAGTAGTCCGAGCAAAGGAAGCCTACCGACGCCCAGGACAGCATCGTTTTCCGAATCTCAGGGTCCAGCTCGGCCCCGGGGTCCTGGATGGCGCCCCTCCAAGCAGTGGGAAATGGCCACCCCTCAGGGTTACGGACCACAAAGTAGTCCCGCTTCCAGGCGGGAATCTTATTCGGCAGCTCGTACAAGAGCTTGTAGCTGCGACGAGGAGAGGTAATAAAAACGCCTCTCCGGAGGAACCCCAGGAGCAGCGTTCTTTATACAAAGGATAGAGACAAAAATATCAAGGTCCAAAGGAAGGCAAAACTCGTGACACAGGGATATAGTCCCAACCATGTTTCGAACGGCGTTGGGATGAAGCTGGTCAATAGTGACGTTGAAGTGATTTAGCACCTCCACTATCAAGGGGTGCAGGGGGAGACGCAAGCCAGCCTCGAGTTGTTCCTAAAAGATTACTATATCATTGGGACCATGCTCCCAGGGGAAGTTGCCAGTAGGGAGGCTGTAAACCAGGTCCCCACGAAGGCGAAAGTAGCAGATCAGAGACCTGAGCCTCTCCGCTGTCATTAAGGAAGGGCCAAAGATATCAGGCTCCCTCCCCCTAGAAGTAGATGCCATGTCGCCAGAGGCCTCCCGAGCCTCCGGGATCTGCTCCCAGGCTCCTCCCGAGCTCGAGGGAGCATCATCATCCTGGCTATCGCCCCTGCGATAGGTATGGCGTGGGTACCCAGACATGGCTGACAGCGATTGGGACTCACCAGAGCAGACTGAGGAACTCGAGTAGACTAGGCGAAGTACGCGACCTCAGAATCCAAAGACAGCAAGATGGCGTGGAAGAAGATAGGGCCCGAGGGGGCCCCCTATTTATAGTCCCCATCCTTTCAAACTGATGGCCCGGATCAAAGTAGATCCAACGGTCCACGGGCGCCTTGACCGCACGCCTTTTGAAAACCGAAGGCGATTGGTGGCACGTCTTCCATGATTAAGGTAGTCGCAGCCGCATGACGTTCGGAGTTAAAGGCTACCTCAGCACGTTTTCGGAATCTGAAAAGTCAGAGAAGTCAGAAGATCTCTTGATTCCCGCAAATGCATTTAATGGGAATAGTCAATCAAGTTTGAATTTCGGTCAAATCAGTCCATCGCGCTTCATAAACTCCCCGCGCTAAGCCGATACTCTTAGCTCGAGAAGTGGGGGGCAATTGATGAAGGATGATTTGACCCAACCTATGAAACGGCAACACGTGGACACTGACTCAATGTAAGCGACAGCTCAGCATTGCGGTGCAGTACAACTAAGTAACGGGCCCATAGAGCAGCTCGCTACATCGTAGCGCACAAAAGGAGGAGTTCGCCACAACGCGAGCTCCGGGTTCCCTGAGCTACCTCTAAAGGGATATTCCGAGGCAACTTTAACTTGCGAGCTAAGAAAACCAACTCGCCCGAGCTCCCAAGTCATCCCGAGGACCAATTCTACTAAGGGTACTCCTGAAGTATTCCAAGCTCGCTACAAAGTAGCTCGCGAATGGGCCGCACGAGCATTCCTCAGGAAGCTTCTATTTAACAGGCCATACTAGTCAGACTGCGCCACGTCCCTTACTGACGGCGCAGCCCTTGTTCTTTCGACAGTCTGCACCCATGTCTCTTAGTAGGCGGAGGCGTGCCTGTCACTTTGGAGACGTGTCACTCACCCGGGTGAGGAGTACGTCACAACGGCCACCTGCGCAGCCCTGGCAGGTAATGGCTGTGGCTGGGGCCCAGTGGCGGTTATGCCTGATCTCGCAAGAGCGCCCCTATAAAAGCCCTCAGGGCAGAAGAGAAACTTCTTCGAAAAAAACCTCTAATCTCTCGAATATAGTGATAAAGCGCGACCTCCACTCTTAGCCTTCGTTCTCTCTTTGCTTCCTGTACACAATACTAGCTTAAGCATCGGAGTATTCCCACCGGGTAAAATCCCCGGGAATCCTTCCTTTCATCTTCTCAAGTGTCGTCCGTTGCCAACAAGGAGCCAATCAACAGCCAGCTAGGAGTGCCTGGATCGTGCCGCATTAGATATCAATCATGCCCAACTTGTCACAAAGATCATGATGTCTGGAATGGTTTAAACCCTTTGTAAAGATGTCTGCAAGCTGGTTTTCAGAAGTGACATAGGGGGTACACACTTCGCCTGTGATAACTTTCTCTCTGATAAAATGCTTGTCAACTTCGATGTGCTTTGTTCTATCATGTAGCACCGGATTGGCAGCAATGCTTATAGCTGCTTTGTTATCACAAAATAGAGTTATAGGTTTGGTCACTGGGAAACCCAACTCCCCCAACAAATTCTTTATCCACATGCCTTCAGCAACCCCGTGGGCCATAGCACGATATTCATTTTCAGCACTGGATCTAGCCACCACATTTTGCTTTTTACTCCTCCATGTAACAAGGTTCCCTCCTATAAAGGTGCAATAGCCACTGGTAGACTTTCTGTCACTTTGGGATCCAGCCCAATCTGCATCTGTATAAACTTCAATTTTCAAATGTCCGTGCTTTTGAAATAACAAACCAATACCCGGATACTTCTTTAGATATCGGAGGATTCTCTCTGTTGCTTCAAGATGAGAAGACCTAGGAGCATGCATGAACTGACTGAGGACACCAACAGCATATGCAATGTCTGGGCGAGTCCTAGAAAGGTATAACAATCTCCCTACAAGCCTCTGAAACTGTTTCACATCCTTGAGAGATTCACCACAGTTGTCACCTAATTTATGGTTGGGGTCAATGGGAGAGTCAACTGGCTTCACCCCCATCTTCCCAGTGTTCTGAAGTAAATCTAGGATATATTTCCTTTGAGAAATGAAGATACCCTTCTTTGATCGGGCAACTTCAATTTCAAAGAAGTATCTGGCAGGTCCTAGATCCTTCACTTCAAACTGAGTGACAAGAAAAAGTTTTAATTTCTGAATTTCATCATCCCAATCACCAGTAACAATCATGTCATCCACATATACAATTAGAGCAGCAATTTTACCTTCTCCTTTTTTCACAAACAATGTGTGATATGATTGACATTGCCTATATCCTTTTTGCTGAACTGCCACATGGAATCTGCTGAACCAAGCTCTTGGTGATTGTTCCAGCCCGTATAAGGACATCTTCAACTTGCACACTTTCTGTTCATTGCCTTGGGCTAGAAAACCAGGAGGTTGAATCATGTACACTTCCTCTTCAAGGTCACCATTCAAGAATGCATTCTTGATGTCCAGCTGGTGTAAAACCCAATCCAGATTAGCCGCAAGAGAGAAAATGACTCTAATGGAATTCATCTTGGCAACGGGGGCAAAAGTTTCTGCATAATCAACTCCATACACTTGAGTAAATCCCTTTGCCACTAAGCGAGTTTTATACCTTTCCACTAATCCATCAGCCTTATGCTTGACTGTGAACACCCATTTACATCCAACTGGAACTTTCCCTTAGGAAGATCAACAAGTTCTCATGTGCCATTTTTGTGAAGGGCATTAATTTCTTCCCTCATGGCATTTGTCCATTCAGGAACTGAAAGAGCTTCTGCCACATTCTTAGGGATAGGGACACTGTCAATAGAGGTAAGGAAAGCACGGAATGAGGGTGAAATGTTCTCATAGGAGACAAAGTTGGAAATGGGATGTTTAGTGGTGCACAATCTAACACCCTTCCTGTGAGCAATAGGGCGGTCAAGATCATTAGCAGTAGATGAATCATTTTCAATAGATTCAAGGACATCATTGGGAGCCAAAATACCTGAGTGAGTATGATCCTCCCCCAAGGAGTCTGGTGGCACTGGAGGTACAACTTCCGGATTCTCTACAGCTCTTGAATTTGGTTGGCCTTTGCGACGACGAGAAAAAACACGAAAAGGTGGAGGGTCAAGGAGAGAGGGAAGCTGAACCAGTTTCTCCTCATGCCTACACTCCCCCTGAGGAGAAACAGGATAGAAATGCTCATCTTCAAAGAAAGAAACATCCATGGAGACATAGAATTTACGAAAAACATGATCAAAACAACGGTATCCCTTTTGGGTGAAGGAGTAACCAAGAAATATGCAAGGGATAGCACGAGAATCCAATTTCCCACGGGTGGGAGACAGATTTTGGACAAAACACCGGCAACCAAAGACACGATGAGGAATAGAAAGAAGGGGAGCCTTAGGAAAGAGAAGTTGATGTGGGGTTTTGTACTCTAACCAACGAGAGGGCATACGGTTTATAAGGTAAGTGGAACAAAGAACAGCTTCAAGCCAAAACCGTTTGGGAACATTCATATGAAGTAGTAAACCTCGAGCCACTTCAAGGAGATGTCGGTTTTCCATTCGGCCACACCATTTTGTTGTGGTGTGCGGGCACAAGAGCTACGATGAAGGGAACCATGCGAAGCAAAAAATTCCGTGAGGTCACTATGAAAAAATTCTTTTGCATTGTCTGATTGAAAAATTTGGATTTCAGTTTGAAATTGAGTGAAGACCATCCGCTAGAAATCTTGAATGATTTTTGGTACTTCTTCCCTGGTTCACATCGGGTATACCCAAGTATATCTAGAATAATCATCAATGAGGGTAATGAAATACTTGTAGCCACTCTTAGATGGTAAAGTAACAGGGCCCCACACATCAGAATGAACAATGTGAAACGGAGATTCAGATTTACTATTTCTTTGAAGAAAATGAGTTCTACAATGCTTACTCAACTGGCACGTTTGACAAGAAAAATCAGAAACAGACATTGACTTAAACAGTTCTGGGAATACAACTTTCAAAGACTCAAAAGACAAATGACCAAGACGACAATGCCATAAATAGACTTTTTTCTTACAGGATTGACTCATAGACTCTGTAACATGAAGACCAGTCTTATTCTCCAGCATGTAAAGTCCATCAGCCATACAACCCCTACCAATCGTCCTCCCCGAGGCTAGATCCTGAATCACACAATGAGAAGGGAAAAAAGTCACTGAGCAATTCAAGAAATTAGTAACACTACTAACAGAGAACAAATTAATGGGAAAATTTGGAACATGAAGAACATCAGAAAGGGTAAGGCCAAGAGGAAGAGAGAGAGTTCCTTGACCAGTTATGGAAGAGTATGATCCATCGGCTAGTCTCACCTTGTCTCTTCCAGAAAGAGGGTGATAGGTTTGAAAGTAAGAGGATGTACCTGTCATATGTTTTGATGCTCCAGAATCAATGATCCATGGAGAGTTAGGGGTGTGAGAAGCAACATGGAAAGCAGTGGCAGGGTTACCTGACGTGGATGCAAATGAGGTTGAGGGAGGAGCATCCATTTGACGAATTGCTCTACCATAGACCTCTAAATGGTCACGGAAGGAATTCATAATGTCCTCCTCCGAGTCAGGTCCAGTGAGATGTGCCTGAGTCATAGTAGAAATGGGGGGCTGATTCTCCCGAGTAGCCATGTTGGCCATGTGATGTTTCTTTGTATTTTTCTGTCCGTACTTCTTATTCACCTCTGAACCTTGCTTCTTAGTCAGATCTTGAGCCCATTTTGGTTTCCCATGAAGATCCCAATAGGTATCTTTGGTGTGTCGGGGTTTCTGGCAACGAGTGCACCACAATTTTTCCTTATCTTCTGTGTTTTTCTGGAAATCTCCTTTCCGGGAAGAAGATCCCACACCAGTAGATACACCCCCTTTTGCAACCAACACAACAGCATCCCCACCAGGGCTGTTCATCAAATTTCTCCTGCTTTCTTCAGACTGTACAAGAGCATAGACTTCCTGAACAGAAGGGAGATCCTTAGAGCTGAGAATCTGAACCTTGATAGATTCATACATAGGATTCAGACCATGTAAGAATGCAAACACCCTTTGTTGGGAGACAAGCTGTTTGTACTTCTTAGCATCCCCATCACACTTCCAATCCAGACTCTGGTAGTGATCCAATTCCTTCCAGACAGATGTTAAGTCAGAGTAATAGACCGATAAACACCTCTCCCCCTATCTACAAGTAGAAGATGCTGCCTGCAGTTGATAAATTTTGGCATAGTGTCGCAGTTCTGAATATGTAGACTTTGTGTTCCCAGATTTCATTCGCAGTTTCAGCCAACATGAAATTCTTCCTGATTTGAGGTTGCATGGAAACCAAGAGCCAGGACATAACAATACTATTCTCTTGATTCCATCTATCATATTCAGTACTCCCGGAGGATGGTTCTTTTATCCTCCCATTAATATAGCCTATCTTCCCCCTTGCAGTGATGTATAATTTGATCCCTCTTGACCACTCCAGGTAATTTAAACCATCAAGAGGGACAACAGCCATAGGAAATGATAGGTCACCCCCACCCATTCCATTCAGCATTGAGGAAACTCCTAATGTGGCTGAATCTTCACTGCCCATGATATTTGAATAAAAAGTTGAAACAACAACCAAAAGAGTACAGCCGTACAAGGCTATTTCAGAGATAGGTCCTTCTGACCACCGGTTTCACTGAGAATAAAAAAGAGCATTGTTGTTGCAGTACAAGAACAGGTCCTTCTGACCTACAGTTTCACTGAGAACAAACAACAAACTGAACACTGCTGTTGCAGTACTGAAACAGGTCCTTCTGACCTATGGTTTCACTGAAACAAGTTTGCACACTGCTATTGCAGTACAAGAACAGGTCTGAATGACCTAATTAGTAGGGCTGATAGCTAACCAGTCAAGGAGATCAATAGGGTAGCCGAACAGTCAATTAATAGGATTAATATTGAGCAGACAATTAATCAGCTAAACAGACCATCAACAGTCCACAATACCAACAAAAAAAGGTTTGAATACAATTACTGTGTTAAGGAATAGTCACTTAACAGTAGGGCAATCGAACAGTAGATGAGCAATACTTCTTTTAGTTTCAGATGATAGCCTTTCTGAAGACAGAACACCCTCTACGAACTGCAAACAATAGTCTCTCTACAGTCGAGCAGACAGGAGGAGCAATTTCTGGGCTGGAAGACGAAAAGACTCTGTAACTTCTGGGTCGAACTGATTTCACCAAATTAGGAGTTCGATTGGAGACAACACTGGATGCAATAGTAGTTAGCTTGACATCACCCTTCAGGCTTGGACGACTTGCTCTGATACCATGTTGAGCAAGAGCAAGTGAAGAGAGGAGAGGAGAAGAGAGGTGAGTCGAGTGACTGAAAGCCCTCCAGAACTTAGGGGGCGAAAGAATATTTTTTATTTATACTAGTACAATCGAACAATATAGACAGAAGAGAAATTACAACAGTACTCTTATGGTACTAAACCTGAATACATAAACAACTGTCAACAAAGATAATACAGTCCACCGGCTTCATGCCCTCCACCAATCTTCATCCCCGTCTTGAGATCCTGAAAAACACACATAGAGGGGTAAAATGTAACGGAGCAATTGAGGGACTTGGTCAGCTTACTAACAGACATAAGATTAAATGGAAGTTTAGGTACATATAAAACAGAGGATAGGGACACAGGGTCTAGGTCAACATTACCAACACCACGAATAGATGATGTGGAGCCATTAGCAAGGGTAACAGATTGTGATGTTGAGCAATGAGTGAGAGATGAAAACACACCTGGAGTTTCCGTCATGTGATCGGAGGCTCCAGAGTCAATAATCCAGGGGTTGGGTGTGGATGCCAAACAAGCCATACCTGAGTGTGCAAAGGTAGTTGTGTTCTGCTGCGATGTGGATTGAACAAACCTTTCATACTCATCACGAGGAACACTCACCATCTCCTTGTCTGGACCATCTGGAGAGGTAGAAGGCATGTGGTCAGCTGATCGGTTCTCCTATCTAAAGCTGGAACTGGTGTCACTAGTCATGGCATGGTTGGCCCACGTCGAGGGTGGACCATGTAAGTCATAGCAGTAGTTAATAGTATGTCCATCCAAACCACAATGAGTACACCTCCGTGGACTCGAGCCACGTCCTCTACCACGATCTCCCCCTGAATTTCTGCCTCCAGTACGACCACCACCACGGGTATGTGTAGATCCACCACTACCACTCCGCCATACATTGGACCACTACTGCCACCGGCCAGGCTGGGCTCCTCGAGCCCCACTTCTGCCACCTCATCCTCTCGACACTGCAAATGCTGATTTATCTGAGATATTAGAGTTTTCCATAGATCCAATGGAAGTCCTCCGAAGACGAGCAAACACCTCTAAAGATGGAAGGGCAGATCCTCCTAGTATCTGGGCTCGTACTGGTTCATACTCAGACTTCAGCCCCACCAGAAACCGAGTCACATCAAGCCGCTCTCTCTGTTGTTGTTGAACCTTGACATCAGAAGTGAGAGGGTGATAGATATTTAGCTCATTACGGATATTTCTCATACTAGCATAGTACTCCTCAAGGCTCTGATTTCCCTGTTGCAGATTGAAGTATTCCTGATACAGTTGATATACCCTAGTTGTATTATCCTGATCAGAATACAATTTCTTAGCATGATCCCACACCTCTTTGCCTGTGTCAAGAAACATGAAGTTCACACTGATTCTGGGTTCCATACTGTTCCACAACCATGTGATAATCTGTGCATCTTCCTGTTCCCAGTCTTCATACTCCTGAGAACTAGTGGGAGGTTTCTCCTCTCTTATGTGCTTTACCTTCTTCTTCGCCTTCAGAAAAACCTCTACAGACTTGGCCCAAGGGACATAATTCTCTCCATTCAGTTTAATGGAGGTCATTTGGACATTCAGGTAGTCAGTAGATATCATCACACTAGGTTTACTATCACTGTTATCTGCCATTGCCGAATTCCCTTATCACTGAATCCTGAGCACTACACACTGCACACTGCACGCAGACACTTCACCGAAATCTGCACACTGATTTCAGCAATGACAAAGGCTGAAAGCTGTACTTGTAACACAACAAACCCTACTCTACAGCTACCGGAAGTTTCACCATTAAGTAAACACTACTTCCCTTCGAATCACACACAAACCAGCGTAAACCCTAGCATAAACCCTAGCATACTGCAATCTGAAAACCCATCATACGATCTGTACCACACCTCTCATGTGTTCCATAACAGAAAATATGCATAAAAAAAAACTCCTTACCTTATCGCCTGAAGGCCAACCACACGAAGGAATGAAACACCACTGCACCACACACACCATCCCTACATTAATTAGGGGAGGGCTTAGAAACCACAGCAACTAATCACCAACAACACCACCGGAGGCATAGAAACCTCCAAGGGAAGAGGGCGATCACTCATTTTCAACCATTTTCCCAGTCTCCAACCAACGGCTGAGAAATCCAAGAAAAACCCTAGTTCGAATGCGCAGAAAACAGAGTTCTAGCAGGTCTGATTTGTTTGATGTGGCTCTGATACTATGTTAAAGTTCGGCCTGCCCTAGAAGTCTGTTTTGTTTGTTAGCTGTAAAGTAAACAGCAAGAAGGAAGAGAGGAAAGAAGAAGGAAGAAAGAGGAAGGAGAAGAGAAAAGGTCTGGTTAGAAAATAGGAAAAAGTCAACCCTAGTTTCGGCCAGACCTGTTATTATATTATTAATGTGATTGGAAAAGACATAAGTGCCCTTATTTAAGTAAGAGACACTCGAACTAACATAATAGTACACATCAGCACTCTCAACAGGTACAAAGACCGAAATACCCCTTCACTAACAATTTCCATGTCATAACTGTAATAATATTCTTCAAGATTTTACATGTGAATGCAGTTTCTTCAGGTGTCCTTTCTCAAATATCATAAATTTGATCTTATAATCATAAGTAAAATGGTTGACAATTGGCTTTGGAATAATGTTATTTTTCAAAGATTAACTGGTTTACTGGATTTCAGGATTAAGTATATTTCAGTTGAGTTTGTTGCTGGGTATATATAGTTGATGATATATATTGGTTTACTTTGTAGGTTTATCATTGGTTTCTTTCTAGCGGCCATTCCTTGGTATGTTGGAGCTTTTGTTTTACTTTGTGTCAGAAGAATGGATTATAGAGAGAAACCTGGGTATATTGCATGCACAATTGCTGTAAGTTCCCGATCTTCCATTAAATTGAATTGATAATGGTAATTTTCATATTTTTCTGTTTGTATAATATTTGAGTTTCCATGTTTTACATGGCAACCATGGTCATAGTGTTGATAGTGACTTTTGTCTTTCATAAAACAGCTATTTTGTGTCATAGGAGTCATCACAAAAGGTCTGGTTGAATTAATTTGCAGTTGTATCTTTTCTTTATGAAATAGTCATATTTGTTCCTACAAGCCCAACTATTTTATGAGCCAGGAGCTTTTAATTATTTTAGAAAGGCATAATTTCTTCTATTCTTCTCTGATGAGTTTTGAGAACTTCAGAGATGAGTTTCCAGCTACATGGGGGATTGATATTGGCAGATCTAACCATCTATCTGATGAGGAACCTCTAGATTATAATTTATAAATTAAAATTTACCATATTATTTTGCTTGATTTTCTTTGAAAAATATACATAGTATCAAAAATCAACTTATTCTGACATGTGGAAAAGGCTGTTGGGCTGCGACATGCCTCATGGAAATAGGATAAAATGGAGAACCATGTGAACCCTTTCTTGCTGCTACATCTGATGTTAATCCAGTCCGAAGAACAGCCCAGTGCATGACTCTCCTGCCAATGCGGGGTCTGGGGAGGGACAGATGTATGCAGCCTTACCCCTGCAGATTACACAGAGAGGTTGTTTCCAAGATGCTAATCAAGTCCTTGTGACCATCATTTTGTACTAGGTTCCCTGAATCTATACCATCCGAAACATTCATCAACACTACTGTGTGAAAAGGTCACAAGTGCCTATGTGTTTACATGTCTTAGATGCTAAGGAGTAGAGGCCAGCTAGAAACAATGAATTATAGGAGTGTCTTGGCAATTCTTTTTCATTTACACGCATTGTTTGGAACAATAACAATACTCTACTTTGTGATTGTTTGTAGTTAAAATTTAAAAATTGACCAGAAATTTACATGCTACTAAAAAATGCAGTGTCAATAATCTAAATTCTTAACAAGAGAGAGAGAGTAGAAAGTAGAAACACATGGTGATGCATTAATGCCAATTTGTAAAACTATATTTTGGAGGGTTTTTTTTTTTTTGTGTGTGTGCATCAACATATATGAATTGTATAATGTGGATGGCCAAACTTTTCTCTAAAAAATGAGACCACTAAATATGAATTGTATAATGTCTTGTGGCATGGTCAATATTTCTGTTCGTTAATGCAGTATTGAACTTGAGGCAGCAATATTCAGCATTTAAGATCCATCATCTCTTTAAACTGCATCATAGATGTGCTCTGTGTGTGTGTGTGTATAAAAAGAACGTTTTAGTATTTTTGTTCCATCAACTAGCTTGGCTTGTGGGGTTCTCTTTCTTGGCCATTTATTTACAACTTGCACTCTACGATTTTAAGCAGATTAGATAAAATAGTGCTCTTTTTTCCTCTTTTCTCACTCACTCAAGAATTGTGATTTCTTGCCATCTTGTCAACAGGCCATTCTTGTTACAATTGCAGCTATTATCGGTGCAACAAAGGGGACTCATACCTGGTGATGCACCAATGACATTTGTAAAGACTGAAAATAGATGTATATTTGAGTATTCTTATTTGTTTAAATATGATATTGTGTGGGTTTAGGTTTGCGTGGAAATTGTCTTTGTGTAAGCTTGTAAAAGTGACTGAAGTTCCTGGATGTTCAAATGGACCTTGAAATTGCTTGTGTTTATGAACACTTCCATGCACACTTTTATTCAGCTGGGCCTTATAAAGTCTGAGATACTCATTTAATGCAACCAACACTAATGTGCCTAGTCACTGTGTTTGATTTGATAGAAAATAAGAATCAGAAAATTGAGGTAAAGTTCTTGAGTAATTTCACAAATTTTGGTAAGAACTTCCTCAACTCTCTATTTTCTCCCTTTTTCTATCGAACCGAACATGGGAGGGAGTCTTGTAAACAAAAATTAAATCATATTATTTTTGCCAATGTATCAATGGAAAATAATCTTTAAAGTAAATTAAATTAAATCAATATCTTTATAATGTGGAAGTAATTATCAACATTATTTTTTGATATAAAGATAAAATTCATTAAACAAAAACAAGGTGATAATAAATCACTCAAAAGAAAAAAGCAAATAATCCAACCGCCAATATCATTCACCCCTGAAACTAACCTCTCTTTCAACAAAAAAAAAAAAAGGACGTGTTTTGCATACTACAAGTAGTCAATAAAATACCATCTCTTGGAGAAATCAACCTCATAAAATTTCTCCAATTAAGACAGTTATACTCCAAAAACCAAGACTTCTTTTGGAACCCTAACCATAGATGTCAAGGTGACGCTTAGGTGATAAAAACGCCTGCATGTTCATATGCATTACACCACATAATATTTTTATATTTTTATTTTACATTATTAATAGTGGTAGAAAGATATCATGCACCAAAAAATACATAAATACTTGGGCTAAAATATTTATATTGTAGGAATATAGTATTAATACCATTGTTCTTACGCTTGTTGTTGAAGATTTAGTTTCAGAAATTTTGAAGTTAAAGTTCTGAGGCATATCTAAAGGCATTGTTTTTAGAATGATATTTGCCTCCACTTAAGTAATTGAGTTATTGTTGGATTGTAGGTAAATTTGTTCTCAGTATAGAACAAAGCATCGAGTAAGAAACTGCAATTAACAGAGTTGGAAAATCTCTAAACAAATCTTTTGTGAAATAGTAGTAATTTGAATTGGGAGAGACAAGAGTGTTCAGCATTGTGAAACAACTTGCTTACAACCATTATATAGGTTGAAGAGCTACCATTAAGGGGGTGTTCTTTTTCTGGACTTTGAAAAAGGGGAAGGGGGGGGGGGACCAAGAATTTCATGTTCTTTTTTGAGATTTATGTGGGGACCAGGGAAAGTTTATTTTCGTGGGTATCACTTACCCGATAGATGAATAACTTTCTCACATCGGAGGAAAATTGTCAATTTGAATGAGACAAAAATGCCCCTTATAATAATGGATTTTTTTAACTAAAAGGGTCATTGCCTTATTTACATAGGAAATAAAAGAGCATGGATAAATGCACTTACCTGGGTAAGTCTTTTCTGGGAAACACTTACCCGGGTAAGTGCATTTACCCAAATAAGTAACTTACTGAAAAACGAACGGAGCCTAAAAAGAACAAGTTTATTTGAAGATACTCTTTATATAATCACAAATTTGAATTAAGTGACTATTTTTTTTAGAATGCAATTAAGTGCCTATTCAAAATTAATAACCGTTAACATTTAAATGATAAATGATGTTCCTTGATCACTTATTTAAGTCATAGTAGTTGGATTTAATTTAAAATATAAATAGTCATGATTCCGCCTCCCTAAAGTGTTCCATTGCATCTTTATGTGAGTTCATGTAAATCACAACATGGGGCAGATGTGATTTGCACCTGCGATAGCTATAGTAATTTGTGATTGTGATTAGGATTTCATTTAATCGTTTTAAATGAAATATGTATGCTTCATTTAATCATTTTAAACCCCTATCGAGTGAGGGGTAGGGGTGCAAGCGAGCTTGGTTAAGTTGGGTCGAGGTCAACCCTAACTCAACCCAAAATTTGGGCTCAAGTTGGCCTGCCTTCTTTACTACTTTCTACCAAATGTATTTATTTCCTAAACTTTAAGGGTTTATGTTAATTCATTATTATGTGTAAAAAAACATAGTTATCATTGTCTCAGAAGAAATTTGTCTAAAATCTTAAGGCTGTGTTTGGTTATAAATGCATGGGAGTGCAAATGTAAAAAATGTAAATTCTTGTTTAATTTTGCTTTGGATTTTACTTTATTCTGCTTCATGTTTTAATTTACTTCATATGTACTGCAATCAAACAAAATAAGTTAAAATTGGAAACGAAAATAGGTCAGAATTTACACTCAAATCATTTGCATTGCCATGATTTTGCATCAGCGCAATTTTATTTGCATTGCAACCAAACACAGCCTAAGGAAATTTATGAAAAAATATATATGCAATATATATGCACACACATATAGATAGATAGATATATATATATATAAATAGATAAATACTTTAATGAAAAAAAATATATACATAAATATATAGATATATACATTAAATGATTAAAGGATATGCATGCATGCATCAATACACATATCCATAACTACCTACATACATAAATACATCTTTATATAATATTTTATACACGAAAATATGAAGTTTTCAACCTTTGTGAGGTGGGCCGCACTCAGAGGGAATATGAGAAATGTTGGTAAAAATTCTCGAAACCCCAAATCTACCACCCTTCAACCAAAAATCGGGGCTTTCCACTGAAACTTCTTATAATGGATTCTCTATAACAACTTAGTGAAAGCAGCTTAACAAAAGCTTTAGTGCTCATTTTGGGAGAGTTTTCACGCAATGGCTTTTGGCTTTACAAGATGAGGTCCACATGAAACCTTAAAAAGTTATGTTAACTAAAATACCCAGAAATTCCCAAAATTCAAGAAATCAATTTTCACCGAATTTTTTGGGTGAGGCTAATAAGTAGCCAGTTCGGATCAGATAGGCACAATGTTGTAAGCATATTCAATGAACAATTGAAAATTTTTTTGACACCTGTCCCTTAAAATACCCTCAACCCATCCTTAAAAAATATTAAAAACCACTTTTAACAGTTGTCAAAATATTTATCAAGTGCTCACTTACATGCTTAGTTATGTTATATTTGCTAGATCCGGTCCCATTAGTAGCTTCTTCAAAGCAACTCAGTTAAAACTAAATCACTCTCAAGATTCATATGGCACTTGGGTTGAGGATTTTGTTGGGCCCTGCTCCAAATGCGAGCAAGCCCAGAACTGCATGAAATTTCTCTAGCTTCAGGCACATCTCAGCGACCCAATCCGTCTTGGGTTTTTAGTAGACCTAGCAATTGGGTTGGATAGGTCGGGTTTGGGTTGGGTTAAGGTGCTTCGGGTTGATTTCGGGTCGGGTTGAATTTCGGGTTATGTTGTCAAATGCTAGACCCTAACCCTAAAATGTTTGAGTTAGGGTTGACCCATGGGTCAATTTAGGTCATCCCAAAAAATAATTAAAATTTAAAAAAATAAAGAAAATTTACATGAAAAATGTCAAAATTAAAAGAATTAACCTTAAAATTTCAAATATAAAATAAAAAACTTCAACATTTAACAATTTAAAGAGTAATCAACAAAAAGTAAAGACTAAATAAAAAAAATTAAAGAATAGAAACTTTTAACAATACATAAATAATCCCAATTAGACTTGACAATGGGGTCAGCTGATTGACCCATGACCCAACCCAACCTAATCCCTTTTTTTCGGATTGGATCAGGGCGGGTCGGGTCAATTTCATATTCGCATAACTAAATATGAGACCTTAACCCTGTTTTTCGGATTGGATTGGATCGGGTTCGCGGTTTGGGTCAAATTTTTGCCAGGTATAGTTTTTAGGGTTTTTAACATGCTCGCTTGTCAATTGTTCTATATAAACGAAACAAACCCGCCACTGTTAATTCTTCCTCTTGGAGGGAGGGAGAGAGAGAGAAGAAAAGGGTGTTGTTCTGAGTCCTGCCTCTTCTCTTATCTGAAAATGGGCAATTTCAGGGTGAACTTCTCTCCAGTATTCTGCAGTTTTTCGCAAAATGTAGCTTTGTCTTTAGATTTCCTTTTTCTTTTGTTTTTTTAATGATGGTTTTCTCGTTTCTGGATCCAGTTTCACCAATATCAGGTGGTCGGGAGAGCGCTCCCTTCCGAGACTGATCAGCATCCGAAGATCTACAGGATGAAGCTCTGGGCCACGAACGAGGTTCGCGCCAAGTCGAAGTTCTGGTAAGGAATTCAAACCCAAAGCACCGAATCTGAGCTATTCCTTCGATTCCCAGTACTTGTATCTTGTTTTATATCATGCAATTCGGTGGATATGAATCGTTTTCTTCCGATGAAGTGCTAGGCCTGTAACGAGGACTGATTTCTTCCGACTATTTTTAACTATTATGAGCGTATGTGACACTTACGAAACTGCCATGTTGTTTTTTGATTGATTCGTCCAGGTACTTCTTGAGGAAGCTCAAGAAAGTCAAGAAGAGTAATGGGCAAGTACTGGCAATCAACGAGGTATTTGTCATTTCTTTACTCGATTAGGCTTTAGATGGGGTCGTTGGATTGAGAAGGGCATGGTTAGAATGTCTTATTTTGTCAAGCAAGAAATTTAGTAGGATAAACAAAATAGAATGGAAACATGGTAGAACCTTCTTGAAATTTGATGAATCCCTTTTACTTTTATCGTTACAATTCAAAGTACCGTGTAGTTTCTTACGATTTGCTGTTCATGGTCTCTTCTTTTTCTAGAATGAGTCATCATTGGAAATCAAGAATGAAACCATGTGATTTAACAAACCTAAAGTTATGTAATTATCATCATATGTTGTTATAAAGTAAAGAAGTATGAGTTGCCCATTTTGTTTCCATAAATTTATTGCATTGTTTTGTTGTTATAACCCTAGGTCTAGTTCCCCTTAAAACACTTCAGACTGCTAACGACACCTTCTTTCTTCCCAAAGAACCTTCTGCCAAGCCAATCTGGTGACCCTCTTGAATAGCTATTCAAGTGTGCCTTAATCTCTGATCATATATCTGAGGTTTCAAGGTATCTCAAAATGCCAAGACACCAATAAATCATAACATGATAGTCACCTTGAACCTCAATGCCATTCCATGGCAGTCACCTTGAAGTCCTTAGGGTACCTTCTCCCACTGGATCCGAGAAACCCGAGAGAATAAATCCTTCTCGATTTCTAAAATCTCCACCAATGTCTGATAATTTAGGCTTACCCAGCGCACAACTATCAAGTTAAGCTCAATTACTCCACTGTGGCACTGC
Source organism: Nelumbo nucifera (assembly GCF_055504915.1). Classification (NCBI taxonomy): domain Eukaryota; kingdom Viridiplantae; phylum Streptophyta; class Magnoliopsida; order Proteales; family Nelumbonaceae; genus Nelumbo; species Nelumbo nucifera. The sequence goes on from NC_142652.1 coordinate 94,314,807, forward strand.
AGTCCAGTTCAGAACAGTTGGTCTCCTTTGTTATGCAAACACCAAACAGCAGTAACTTGCCACCACCACATGGGATATACTTTTGAGTTTTTATAGAGTAGATAATGAATGTGCTGCTCTCACTACAATAAGTTCAATGAGGATATGATCATTACAAATCGACAAGGTAGGTGTAGGTGGTTAGCATTGTTATCATTCTACAAGTAAAGGTCACATTCATGAGGGAAATGGGTTTGTTGATTATCTTTAAAATGAATTATTGGAAAAAAAAAGCTGTAGTCCTTGGAGGAGTAGGAGTGTAGGACCATCTCCGAGTGTAACCTGAATGGGTGAGGGGATCCATGTAGAGGCTTGAAGAAAGAGTAGAATAAGAACAGTCTACAGGGTTTAAAGACTTGAACCTAGAGGCACATCCTTTCCCTAATAGTCATCCTCAATCCTAAGACAAACCAAAAATAACTGTTATGGCACAGAATAAATCTCTTAGGTAACCGCAAAGATGGGGGCGGGGAGGGAGGGGGATCCATATAGTAACTCGAAGAAAGAGGAGCAATAAAACCAGTCTACAGGATTTATAGTTGCAGAATAATCAAACCAAAATAGTAGTGTAGGCTGTAGTAGCACAGAATTATCATGCAATTACTGTTATGGCATAGTTTTGTTTAACCATCGTTGCAACTTTCATCTAGAGTCATGCCTTGATAACCAGCCAATTTCTTCTTATCAGAGGAGATACAAAACAGAAAAGACTTTGATCCTGGGAAGACAGTGATTCCTTGAAAGGTTTAAAATTAATAAAACTGTTTTTTAACTGCTAGTGCTAACAATATCAGAAGCAGAAGATATCTGTGTTTTTCTTTTTTTTTTGCCTTCTCTTTTGCTAAAAATGTCGATCTCTTAATTTGTTTCGACTGCTTATTGGAGTTTTAGGATGATATCATCATTAACTTCATTCTTGTGCTTACAGATATTTGAGAAGAACCCAACGAAAATCAAGAACTATGGAATTTGGCTGCGTTATCAAAGCCGAACCGGTTATCACAACATGTACAAGGAGTACCGTGACACCACTCTTAATGGAGCAGTGGAGCAAATGTACAATGAGATGGCTTCTCGCCACAGGGTGAGGTATCCATGCATCCAAATCATCAAAACAGCCACCATCCCAGCTAGCCTCTGCAAGAGAGAGAGCACCAAGCAGTTCCACAATGCCAAGATTAAGTTCCCCTTGGTGTTCAAAAAGGTCAGGCCTCCAACCAGGAAGCTTAAAACCACATACAAGGCATCGAGGCCCAACTTGTTTATGTAATTCCTATGGTTGATTTGATGAACTGAGTACTTGGAGAGAAATTAAGCTTGGGATTTAAGCTTTTGAAAAATGTTTTTTATGGTAGAGAGATGTTTTGCTGATTTTTCCATGTTTAATTTTAGGGATTTTATCGACAAGCAAGTTTTCAAAAGTATCTCCAAGGTTCAAAATATAGATACGGAATATGTGATTTTATTATTTGGTAATCAAGATTAAGACAATTCATTAAAGGATCAAAAAACAATACAATACAATCAGCCAGGGCTAAATTATGAACCAAGCCATTTTGTGAATAAGTCCATAAGGAATATGACGACAGTTTTGGCCCAGAAATAATGGATAGGAGGGCTGTTGATAAAAATGGCAAAGACTGACCAAACCAGATCTCAAATAAAACCGGTTGATTTTGGTTTAGAAATATACATAACCCAATGTTGTGCATGGGTTACATTTTACCAAGGTTCAAAATATGGATACACCGGTTGATTTAATTGGCTAATATTATATTAGCCAATTAAATCGTGTCTTAATTCCCCACTTGCTATTTTCCAATTCCAACGTAACAAATGTCATACTTAAAAAAAGGTTAAAAAGTGAATGATCTCACTAACCATACATCTGAAAATAACAAACTATTGGATACCCATTCCAAACGAAATAGTGCAAATAAATACTATTGAATATCCATACTAAAAAAGCGGGCCGACGTGGATGGAACTAATGGCAGTGCCCAATTGAGAATAAAATAAATAAATACTTTTTCAAATTTGTTTTACGGTGCCATTGTGATTCATTTGAGGGTCCATTTGGTTCATTAGAATGAGTTGGGCTTCAGTCAGGATCCGAGCAGCCTGCCTTGCATTGAGAATATCTCCGTATTGATGTGCTTTATTTCATTGGGAGATATTCTCAATGCAAGGTTGGGAAAGGCTGTTAGATCGATGTGGGCACAGGTTTGCCTTGATGGAAGTCGATCTCCACTAGAATAGGTGTCTAAAATCAAAATCGGAATTTCGATTCCAACTGTTTGTTTGGCAAGAATGGGGTTCTGATTTTCATTCTTGGCAGGATAGAATTCCCCCATATTGGAGAATGGCCATTCTAGGCCCTCCCCTAGGGAATGGGATTCAGAGTCTGAAGAGGCAAAGAACTCATGACAAAAACCCCTCAAGCCCTAATATTAATAAAATAATAGAATATTAATAAACAATTAATAAATAGTAATGAAATAATAATACCATAATGAAATATTACTTCTATATAATTAAATTAATCATAAAACATTAATAGTTAAACAATAGAATATCAATGAATTAATAATAAAATGTAAAGATATTATTTATTAAATAATAATCATAATAATAATAAGTATAAATAAAATATTAATATAATATAATTCAAGTAATAATAAGATACTAATTATTAATTTTAAAACAATAAACAAAAATAATATAATATTAATCAAATAATAAAAGAATAATAATAGAATATAATAAAATAATGTATATTAATAAAATATTCATAAATGAATAAATGATAACTTCTTAGATATTAATTATTAAATACTAATAAAATAATAATAAAAATCAAAGATGATATTAATTAAATAAATATGATAATAATAATCAATATTAATATGATATAATTAAGGTATTAATAAAATACAAAAATAGTAAAATAGTAATAGATTAATAGAAATAATAATAAATTATTAATAATTATAATAATAAAATAATAGTTATATATTCATAACATATTAATAAAGTAATAATAAAATAATAAATAGATTAATACAAAATTAAAAGTGTTTAGTTGATTTCGATTCCAAATACAAATGAACCAAATAGGTGTTAGGAATAAGTGAATTCGATTCCAATTGGCACCCTAAAATTTTGGATATTAAGATAGCTCGAACCAAACTCGCATTCTCTACATCTAGGATGCAGAAAAATTTCTGCACCCACCAATTGTAAAACTCCCCCAAAAAAGTTAAATTTTATTATAACCCACCCTACTCTTTCTAATCTTGACCTCTCTCCCTCTCTTTCTTCACTTCCGTTCTTCTTCAACCTTATCCACTTTTACTATCATCGGATCACCGGCTGTGCCACTAGCCCATTGCAAGTTCTCTGTTCTCTCCCTTGTTCTTCTCCCCTCTCTCTCCTCTCTCCTCTAGTCCTCCTTTCTTATTCTTCTCTCTTCCTTTGAATATGCAATCCAACCCTTCAAGGTTTTAAAAACCGACCCGAAAACGGAACCACTATGAACATCGATTCCTGGGTCAAACGGTTCAGACAGTTTGATTAGATTAGGGCAAATATTTGCGGTTGCCTTTCTTTTGTGAGAAGAGAGGTTGAGACAAAGGTGGTTTTCGACTGAGAAAGAAAGAAAGAAAGAACTTGAATTGGGAGGCAAATATTGTTGTATTGTAGGTAAATTCATTCTCAATATAGAACAAAGAATGAGGTAAGAAACTGCAATCAATAAAGTTGAAGAATCTCTAAAGAAATCTTTTGTGAGATAGTAGTAATTTGAATTGGGCAAGACAAGAGTGTTCAGCAGTGTGAAACAACTTGGCTTACACCCATTATATAGGTTTGAAGAGTTACCATTAAAAAGAACAAGTTTATTTGAAAATACTCTTTATATGATCACAAATTTGAATTAAGTGACTATTTTTTTAAAATGCAATTAAGTGACTATTCAAAATTAATAATTGTTAACATTTAAGTGATAAATGATGTTCCTTCGTCACTTATTTAAGTAATGGTAGGGGTGCAAGCGAGCTAGGTTAGGTTGGGTTGAGGTCAATATAACCAAGGTTCAAAGTATCGACACTGGCCGATACCTCGGCCTGTGTCAGTGCTTTTTTTTAGTTTTACTTTTTTTTTAAATCAGTTCAGAGGGGCTGGTTTAAGGCTTGGCTACCCTTTGAACTAGTGGCTGACCCGATACAATCCCTATAGGGGCATTTCGGGAAGCCATTGGTATGATAGGTATCGGCCGATACAGGCCAATACGTATCGATACTTTGAACCTTGAACACAACCTAACCCAAAATATGGGCTCAAGTTGGCCAACCTTCTTTACTTCCTTTTGCCAAATGTACTTATTTCCTAGACTTTAAGGGTTTATGTTAATTCAATATTAACATTATTATGTTTAAAAATATAGTTATCATGTATTGGAAGAAATTTGTCTAAAATCTTAAGGTTGTGTTTGGTTGCAGTGCAAATTTATTTGCACTAGTACAAATGCATGGGAGTGAAATTGTAAAAAAGCAAATTCTTGTTTAATTTTGTTTTGGATTTTACTTTATTCTGCTTCATGTCTTAATTTATTTTACATGCATTGCAAGTAAACAAAATAAGCTAAAATTTGAAACAAAAATAGGTCAGAATTTACATTTAAATCATTTGCATTGCCATGGTTTTGCATCAATGCAAATTTATTTGCATTGCAACCGAATACAACCTAAGGAAATTTATGGAGAGATAATTTCTAGTGTAGGAAGATTAACAAACTCACAAAATAATGGACGTTTCCAACTGTGTATCATAGGAATCTCTGTTCTTAACCAAGGTCCAGGTTGATGCATGGATCGTTGGTTGAAAAACTGCTCATAGGATTGACCAAAACTTGGGGAATAGGTTGAGAGAAACGTCAAAAAAAATGTCCAACTCGTCCACAAACATAGCAAGTTGCAGGAAGATCTTCGTAGCGATAAGTGTCCCAATTCATGACACTAAAGAAACAACCTATCTTGAGAGGTTGATCAATGGTGATAATAACTTTAGCATGAATATAATTTTGAATAACCAAGATGTGAAGCGTAGGTCCAATACTTCCAAAGATCGGTTGCCATATTTCTATGGAAAGAATCTCATAAGGAAGATCATGGAGTTGGACCCAAACATCAATCTGGTTGAGTTGCCATTCATATTGAGGGCGACCAGGCCTCCAAGGCTTGAGAACAATCCACTGCCCATTTAACATCCAGGGGCCATTATCACGAACTCAAATATAATCTTTTTCATATCGAAAACGAAGGCGAAAGTGACCACATTGGAAATGTGACATTAACAGGCGGTCATGGTTTAGATTCCACAGAGAATAAAGGCCTTGTTCTAGTTCCTTCAACAAGTAATCTTCCTATTGTAAGAGTCACCCCCGAAACCTTCCAACTTGTACAGCAAACCCATAATATTTTATCTCATCTTTTTTCTCCTAGACCTTCTGATCCATCATCTTCTAGAGGCAAACGACCCTGCATTGATCTACTGCATCATTTAGAAATTGAGGATTCCACCGACCTTCCTATTATGACCGACCTGAGTCTTCCTCTCGTACTGACCAAACAAAAACAATTTTGTCCATTGTTCCTTCCAACCTAAATGATGAGAGAACTCTGACCAATCAAAGCTGAAATCTACTGATGTGGGACCATGCAAATAGAACTAATCTAGTAAGTTCCTTGTTTCCTTTTTTTTTGTTCACTAAAAAGGGCAGTGGTGGTTGGCCCCCAACAGCCACAAGGTCGCCAAGGTTGATTGTGAGTTGGAACTGCCGTGGGGCAGCACGCCCTAAGGCAGTTCAAGGACTAGGGGTTTTGGTAAAAAACCATAACCCGGATTTTATTTTTCTATGTGAAACCAAAATCCCCTCTAATAAAATGATTTTGTTAGTCCATCATTTTCATTATCCTAATGTCTTTTTTCTGTCACCTGAAGGACGAGCTAGAGGATTAGCAGTTTTTTGGAAAAATGGTATTAATGCCTCTGTCTTTTTGAGCCATCCAAGGTATGTTTTTCTCAAAGTTTCTTTCCCCCCCACCCCGCTAATTGATGATTGGCTATTAGGTTTTACCTATGGTCCTTCAATTGAAGCCGATCATAATGATTTCTAGATCTAATTAAATCAAAGACTCCAACACTCTAACATGCCTTTTTTATTAATTGGAGATTTTAATGAGGCAGACAATGTAACTATTCAAGATCCTTCTACGTCGGACAACCCTTACTACCTTTCTTCTACTCAATACCGAAACCTAATCTATGATCATAATCTTATAGAATTGTACATCCAAGGCGGTAAAATTAGTTGGTCAAATAAGCATTCTATTGGTCTCATCAATAGGACCTTAGATAGAACTATAGCCTCTCCCGAATGGATTTCAATGTTTCCTCATGCCACTCTCTCTGTTTCTATAAGATGGGGATCTGATCATCATCCCCTAATACTTGATGTGTCTTCTCTTAAAAACCAATATCCGAAACCATTTAAATTATTTGAAATGTGGTTGTCATATGATTCTTGTAAACCAGAGATTCTCAATGGTTGGGACTCTCAAGTTGGTGGATATGTTGCCTTCGGAATTTCCTCAAAAATGGATAAAATAAAACACAATCTTATCAATTGGAGGAAATCTAAGTTCTCAGATCCCTATCATAAATTAAAGGACATTGAAACTCGAATTATCCAGATGCAACAATCTACTCCTTGGGATCATCTAAATATTATGGCTTTATATAAAAAATTTGATGAGACTCAATTACAAATTGAAAGTTTGTGGAGACAAAGATCAAAACAACTCTGGTTGAATCCAGGAGACAAAAATACTAATTATTTTCATAAGAGTATAACATATTGCCAAAGAATGAATGAAATACAGGGAGTTAAAGATCATCAAGGTACTTGGATGATTGGTCATAAAGACATTGGAGCCACTTGTATTGAGTACTTCTCAGATCTTTTTACTCAAAACCCTCCCGCTAATCTGTCATTTCTTAATACTCTTTTTTCTCCTATTATTACTGAAGAGGATAATCAATGCCTTACTACTATTCCATCTGATGAAGAAATCAAATCAACCCTCTTTAGTATAGGTAGTCTCAAATCCTCAAGACCTGATGGTATTCCTTCTTTAGTCTACAAAGAGTTTTGGGATCTTATGGGATATGAAATTTTTGAATTTGCTAAGGAATTTTTCCAGAATAAGAAATTGCTGAAATGTCTGAATCATACATTTATTTGTCTCATTCCAAAAAAGGAAAATTGTACTACAGTCACAAATTATCATCCTATCAATCTTTGTAATGTCTTGTATAAAATTTACTATAAGATTTTAGCAAACAAACTACATACTATCCCAAACAAGTGTATTTCCTCCTACCAATTTGCCTTTACCCCAAAAAGACAAATGACAACCAATACTATAGTTTCCCATGAAATGTTTCACTTTCTGAAGCACCATAAACGAGGCACTAGTTTTGTGACTATTAAACTTGATATGGCCAAAACCTATGACCATCTAGAGTGGTATTTCCTTCTTGAAATCCTCAAAGCACTAGGGTTCAATCAAGACTTCCGTCACATCATCTTTGAGTCTACTGTTTCTTATTCTGTTCTCATTAATGGTACCCCAGAAGGAAAAATTGTGCCCACCCAAGGGATCAGACAAGGAGATCATCTCTGTACTTATTCATTATAGCTATGGAATGCTTAACCAGAATGATTACTAAAACTGAATCTGATAACCAACTTCAAGGTGTACAGCTATCAAGACAAGCTCCTACCATTTCCCATCTACTTTTTGTAGATGATATTTTATTATTTCTCAAAAGTCATAGAGATGAATTAAATCATCTTAAAACTCTTCTACAACAATTTCAAGATGCTTCAGGACAACTTATAAATTTAGAAAAATTAGGAATTTATTTCAGAAAAAATACTCATCCTAGACATCAAAGAATGATTAAAAGGCAACTTCAAATAAAAAACATTCCAAAAAATCTAAGTACCTTGGGCTTCCTCTAATATGGGGTAGGAATAAACACTCATAACTTTCTTTTATTCTTGATAACCTAAAGAGCAAACTCAATAATTGGAAAGCCTTTTCTATTAGTCAATCAGGGAAAAAGAATTCTTATCCAATCAGTTCTTCAATCTATTCCTTCTCATGCTATGACTGTAGCCCAATTACCCCAAAAAAACAATCAAAAACATTGATAAAATGATTAAAAATTTTTGGTGGGGTAAATCGGAAATAAATCCTTACCCCTATCATTGGGGACCATGGCATAATTTAACTCTTCCCAAATCTTCTAGTGGTTTAGGCTTTAGGCAAACAAAACTAGCCAATATAACTTTCCTAAGAAAGCTTGCTTGGCGATTCCTTAATGAACCTCAAAAATGGTGGGCTCAAATTTGGAAATCTAAATACTTACACCACAATGCTTACTTTTCTTACTCCGTTCCTAGAACCAGCTCTTTCTTTTGGAAATTGGTTGCACCCAAACTACAAAATCTTTCTCATGAGATAGGCCATGTGGTTTTAAATAACTCCACTGAAAATATCACTCAATTTCCTTGGATTCAAAATGAAGGTGGCTTTTCAATGAAAAGTAAGCACATTCCTGCTCATTTAACAAACATCACTTTTGCTGATCTTATTAACAATGGACATTGCCATATACTTTCTATTCAAGCTAATTTGGATGCTAATCAAGTTTCTAAAATTCTTGACACTCCTATTCTTCCTAGTAATGCAACAATCCAATGGATTTGGACCAAACATTTTTTGGGTAAGTTCAAAACTTCCCTAGCTTACAAAGATGTTATCTAGGGCTGCATCCATCAAATATCAAACCAACTAAAATATTGTAATAAATGGATTTGGCACCTAATTTATCCTCCTCGATATTAACTTTTCTTTTGGAGAATTATTCATGATTTCATTCTGGTCAAAGAATTTTTTTTTTCAATCAACAAGATAGATCTTGTATCTTTTGCCAAACTGATGTTGAATCCCCGAACCATTTATTCCTTGATTGCCCGTTTACAAAATCGGTTCTATTTGCTGCTCCTTGGAATATTATATCTCCTGATAATCCTTATGACTCTTGGATTAATTGTATTTTTTATCTTGATCATAAGATTTCAGATATATACTTTTTAAGGCAAATTCTTTCCTGGTACACTATTTCACTATACTATCTTTGGTTTGCCCAAAATGAAAAAAAAAACTAAAGATAATAATATTTCAAACATTTGGATCATTTGGAAAACTAATGCTATTTTCCAAGGTATTTTACTATCTCATTCGGATACAAACATAATCACAGAACCACCTCCACAATTATGTTTACAGTTGCATTATCTTCATTGATGCAGGAAAAATCAGCCAACTCTCATTTACTTGTGGTATTATACTTATGAATATTCAATTGGAATGTCCTCAAATTGTAGGAGGTAGGAAAAGATTAAAATCAGTCGATGAAGCATAACTTTTTTCTATCTACCAAGGGCTATCTATTGCTCAAGAACTGGGAAGATCTAATCTTTTGATATGCTCAGATTCCCAATCTATAATTCAAGCACTACAATATCTCTCTTATCTACATTGGTCCAATTTGGAACTCTTAACTAAAACCAAGAAAATATTATTATTATTTAGATCTTTTAAGTTATTATATATTAAAAGGATTACAATGTTCCTACATATCAAATAGATAAACCAAGTAAACAATATTTGCAAGATTACAAAACTTTGTATTTTGCTCTTTTTGTCAATATAGTCTTTTATCTATATAAAAAAAGAAATTTATGGATAGATATATACTGATGCAGTACAGGAGAAGGCCAATACGTTCTATGCAAGTTGGGACCATTCCGAAACACATAAGAAACAAAAATGACGCCATTGGCCCATCTTAGTAAAAATTTACTGATATAGTATCATTACGGGAATTCTATCTTAGTACGTTTTTACCAAGTTGGCGCCATTTCAGAGTTTTCATCTTAGTTCGTTTTTATTAGGATAGCATTATTTTGAATTTATATTCAATTAGGACTTTCCTTTTGAAGGATTTTAGTTGGATTCTATTTTGGAGTGTTTTCTTAGATTAAGATTTTATTTTTAAGGAGTTTTAGTAGGATTCTATGAAGTGTTTCCAGATTAGGATTTAGTAAGATTCTATTATGGAGTGTTTCCGGATTAGGATTAGGAGACATAAGGGTGTATGCCTATATAAAGAGTAGCTAGGGGAAGGCTAAGGCAGTTCTCTGGTTATCAATTTTCTCTTATTTGTTTAATGAACAATTCTTCTTCCTAAAATTCGACTTCTGCTCTTTTTTTGAAGTTTCTCACGTGTTTCGTTTCCGTTCTATGTCACATGCATATATACAAGTACTAATTCTAACATACAATATATATATATATATATATACACACACACATAGATATACATACATACATACATACATACATACATACATATATATATATATAGAGAGAGAGAGAGAGAGATAGATAGATAGATAGATAGATAGATACTTAAATGAATACATTAATGGATGCATATTTATGCATGCATGCATCAATACGCATATCCATAACTACCTACATACATAAAAACATTTTTATATGATATTTTATACATGAAAATATGAACTTTTCAACCTTTGTGAGGTGGGCCGCACTCAAATAGAATATGAGCAATGTTGGTAAAAATTCTTGAAACCCCAAATTTACCATCCTACATCCAAAAATCAGGGCTTTCCAATAAAACTTCTTATAATGGATTCCCCATAACAACTTAGTGAAAGCAACTTAACAAAAGCTTTAGTGCTCATTTTGGGAGAGCTTTCACGCAATGGCGTTTGGCTTTATAAGATCAGTTTCACATGAAACCCTAAAAGTTATGTTTACTAAAATACCCAAAAGCCACAATATTCAAGAAATCAATTTTCACCAAAAGTTTTGGGTGAGGCTAGTTAGTAGCCAGTTCGGATCAGGTAGGTATAAGTACATTCAATGAATTGAATAATTGAAAATTTTTTAACACTTGTCAAAATATTTATCAAGTACTTATTTATGTGCTTACTTATGTTGTATCTGCTAGATCCGGCCCCGTTAGTAGGTTCTTCAAAGCAGCTCAGTCAAAACTGAAACCCTCTCAATTCCCAAATCGGCCCGGCCTGACCTAGCGTTAGCCTTTTCACTGGGCTGGGGACTTTGATGGGCCCTGCTCCAAATGCGGGCAAGCCCAGAACTGCATGGAATTTCTCTAGCTCAAGGCACAGCTCAGCGACCCAAACTGTTTTTAGGGTTTTGCTTTTGTCAATTGTTCTATATAAAGTTATAAACGAAACAAACCCGCCACTGTTAATTCTTCCTCTTTGAAACAGAGAGAGAGAGAGAGAGAGAGAGAGGTTGTTCTCGAGTCCTGCCTCTTCTCTTATCTGAAAATGGGCAATTTCAGGGTGAGCTTCTCTCCAATCTTCTGCAGTTTTTCGTAAAATGTAGCTTTAGTCTTTAGATTTCCTTTTTTTTTTAATGATGGTTTTCTCGTTCCTGGATCCAGTTTCACCAATATCAGGTGGTCGGGAGAGCGCTCCCTTCCGAGACCGATCAGCATCCGAAGATCTACAGGATGAAGCTCTGGGCCACGAACGAGGTTCGCGCCAAGTCGAAGTTTTGGTAAGGAATTCAAACCCAAAGCACCGAATCTGAGCTATTCCTTCGATTCCCAGTACTTGTATCTTGTTTTATATCATTTAATTCGGTGGATATGAATCGTTTGCTTTCGATGAAGTGCTGGTCCTGTAACGAGGACGGATTTCTTCCGACTATTTTTACTATTATGAGCGTATGTGACACATATGAGGCTGACATGTTATTTTTTTATTGATTTGTCCAGGTACTTCTTGAGGAAGCTCAAGAAAGTCAAGAAGAGTAATGGGCAAGTTCTGGCTATCAACGAGGTATTTGTCATTTCTTTCCTCGATTAGGCTTTAGATGGGCTCGTTGGATTGAGAAGGGCATGATTACAATGTCTTATTTTGTCAAGCAAGAAATTAGTAGGATGAACAAAATAGAAGGGAAACATGGTAAAACCTTCTTGAAATTTGGTGAATCCCTTTATCGTTACAATTCAAAGTATCGTGTAGTTTCTTAAGATTTGCTGTTCATAGTCTCTGCTTTTTCTAGAATGAGTCATCATTGGAAATCAAGAACGAAACCATGTGATTTAACAAACCTAAAGTTATGTAATTATCATCATATGTTGTTATAAAGTAAAGAAGTATGAGTTGCCCATTTTGTTTCAATAAATTTATTGCATTGTTTTGTTGTTACAACCCTTGGTCTAGTTCCCCTTAAAACACTTCAGACTGCTCACGACACCTTTTTCTTCCCAAAGAATCTTCTGCCAAGCCAATCTGGTGACCCACTTGAATAGCAAGTGTGCCTTGATCTCTGATCATATATCTGAGATTTCAAGGTCTTTCCAAATGCGAAGACACCAATCAATCATAGCATGGTAGTCACCTTGAACCTCAATGCCATTCCATGACAGTCACCTTGAAGTCCATAAGGAATTACCTTCTCCTACTTGATCCGAGAAACCTGAGAGAATAAATCCTTCATGATTTCTAAAATCTCCACGAATGTCTGACAGTTTAGGCTTACCCAGCGCACAACTATCAAGTTAAGCTCAATTACTCCACTGTGGCACTGCAGTCCAGTTCAGAACAGTTGGTCTCCTTTGTTATGCAAACACCAAACAGCAGTAACTTGCCACCACCACATGGGATATACTTTTGAGTTTTTATAGGGTAGGTAATGAATGTGCTGCTCTCACTACAATAAGCTCAATGAGGATATGATCATTACAAATCGACAAGGTAGGTGTAGGTGGTTAGCATTTTTATCATTCTATAAGTAAAGGTCGCATTCATGAGGGAAATGGGTTTGTTGATTATCTTTAAAATGGCTTGTTGAAAAAAAAAAAAGCTTTAGTCCTTGGAGGAGTAGGAGTGTGGGACCATCTCCGAGTGTAACCTGAATGGGTGAGGGGATCCATGTAGAGGCTTGAAGAAAGAGTAGAATAAGAACAGTCTACAGTGTTTAAAGACTTGAACCTAGAGGCACATCCTTTCCCTAATAGTCATCCTCAATCCTAAGACAAACCAAAGATAACTGTTATGGCACAGAATAATTATGCAATAAGTCTCTTAGGGTAACCGCAAAGATGGGGGCAAGGAGGGAGGGGGATCCATATAGAAACTCGAAGAAGGAGCAACAAAACCAGTCTACAGGATTTATAGTTGCAGAATAATCAAACCAAAATAGGAGTGTAGGCTGTAGTAGCACAGAATTATCATGCAATTACTGTTATGGCATAATTTTTGTTTAACCATCTTGCAACTTTCATCTAGAGTCATGCCTTGATAACCAGCCAATTTCTTCTTATCAGAGGAGATACAAAACAGAAAAGACTTTGATCCTGGGAAGACAGTGATCCCTTGAAAGGTTTAAAATTAATAAAACTGTTTTTTAGCTGCTAGTGCTAACAACATCAGAATTAGAAGATTTGCCTTCTCTTTTGCTAAAAATGTCGATCTCTTAATTTGTTTCGACTGCTTATTGGAGCTTTAGGATGATATCATCATTAACTTCATTCTTGTGCTTACAGATATTCGAGAAGAACCCAACCAAAATCAAGAACTATGGAATTTGGCTGCGTTATCAAAGCCGAACCGGTTATCACAACATGTACAAGGAGTACCGTGACACCACTCTTAATGGGGCAGTGGAGCAAATGTACAATGAGATGGCTTCTCGCCACAGGGTGAGGTATCCATGCATCCAAATCATCAAAACAGCCACCATCCCAGCTAGCCTCTGCAAGAGAGAGAGCACCAAGCAGTTCCACAATGCCAAGATTAAGTTCCCCTTGGTGTTCAAAAAGGTCAGGCCTCCAACCAGGAAGCTTAAAACCACATACAAGGCATCGAGGCCCAACTTGTTTATGTAATTCCTATTGTTGATTAGATGAACTGAGTACTTGGAGAGAAATTAAGATTGGAATTTAAGCTTTTGAAAAATTTGTTTTTTATGGTAGAGAGATGTTTTGCTGATTTTTCCATGTTTAATTTTAGGGATTTTATCGACAAGCTAGTTTTCAAAAGTATCTCCAAGATTCAAAATGTGGGTATGAAATACGATGTGATTTTATTATTTTGGTAATCAACATTAGGACAATTGATTAAAGGATCAAAAAAACAATACAATACAATCAATCAGCCAGGGCTAAATTATGAGCCAGGCCATTCTATGTATAAGTCAACAAGGAATACGACGACAGTTTTGGCCCAGAAATAATGGATAGGAGGGCTGTTGATAAAAATGGCAAAAACTGACCAAACCAGATATCAAATAAAAACCGGTTGATTTTGGTTTAGAAATATAAATAACCCGATGTTGTGCATGGTAGTTTGATTCTCAACCTCACCACACTCAGAGAGAATATGAGCAATGTTCGTAAAAATTCTCGAAACCCCAGATTTACCATCCTTCAATAAAAAAGCAGGGCTTTCCAATGAAACTACTTATAATGGATTCCCCGTAACAAGTCCGACTTCTCTATTAGGGCAAAGTATATATGCGCACTTCTCGTGCAGTATAAGAACTCTCCACGCGTTATTTCTAATAAACGTTGTTAGTTTCATTCGTTCCATTCTCCTCTCTCGCCAGATGCCTCACTCTCACTTTCTCTCCACAGCGAACCATACGTTATTCGTGCTCACTCTCCCTCTTCAACCGATGCAACCAACAGTGAATATTGGCGACCAACGACCATTAGCAAGTACCATTCTCGAAATGCCACCAACTTCTCTCTCCTCAATTGGGGTTCTTCTCCACCTAATTCACCCCATCACTTTTCCACCATGAACAACAAGACCCAATTCTCACAACCATTTCTCAAGCCATTAAGAATACCCAAGAAATCCCCTCAATTCCTCTCTCAAGAGGCTCGTCCCTTCTCTCACATCTTGCCACATTGTTTATCTAATTATGTAGAATCCTTTCTCCCTCGACCCATCTTCCCTTCTCTCCTTCTTTAGATGGATTTCTTCTCAACAGGGCTTTTGCCATACCATTTGTTGCCTGTCAAAATGGGTTGAGGGCAATACTATCAATTCGCTCATAAGCTAAGGTGTGGTCGAGTAGTCTGAGGCCTGAAGTGGCCAAGGGCTGGTAGGCCTGTCTTGCAAGGAGCAAAGCAGAGTCGTCAGAGGCCTCGGGTTGGTACCCGAGGCGAAGACTCTGACGGTCAAGTTAGTACGAGAGCGGTGCAAGGTGGGCAAGGCCTGCGGCAAGGTTCAAAGTATCGGAAACACATGGTGCGAAAGGTAATTTTAAGAGACGTATCGAGATATGCTTTGAAAACGTATAGATACGAACGAGAAATCAAGATACGCATGGATACACTAGAAAATCCAAAAAAAATCCTTAAAATATGAATAATAATAAAAATAAATTTTATGTGAGTATAACTGATTTATTTAAACATAAAAACCATTCTTTAATGATTCATATAAAGTATTGGGATAAATTAGTAACCATTGAAAAATAATAGAAGAACTAAAATGTGTGTATATATACTAATATTTATTAGTTAATAGTTTTTTTGAAATCATTTATTAGTTAATATTTATCATATATAGATTTAGATAATTTTTATTATGTGTACAAGTTAATATACCTTAATTTTTAATAAATAAATATAACTTGTATTCATCTTATTATTATATAAATATTATTAATCAAATTTATAGCATTTGTTGGGAAACATCTACCAAGGCAAGAAATATTACTTTAAGTATAAAAAAACATGTCATTTTAATAAGTAATTAAGGTTGGCATAATGGTTAATTAATTATTGTTATAAGCAAATGACTTGGGTTCGAAACTTGTTACCTTTGGTTTGTGATTTTTAATAAGTCATTTCACTTAAATAGCATTTAATACATAATTCGTATCGGCCCGTTTTAGGTATGTATCAACACGTCTCGGGTTGTATCGATTGATACATACCCGAAACAGTCCGATACAAAGCCGATACAGATCCGTACCGGTCCGATATGGATGAAAAAAATATGAAACCATGTTACATGTTTCGTGTATCTCTTCCTGAATGATAAGTATCAGCCCATATCGGCCAATACGTTGCGAAATTTAAAACCTTGGCCTGAGGTGTGAACACCCAAGACGAGGCTGCCTAGAGGTAAGTAGGGGTGAGTAAAAAGAACCGAAAAAACCGAAACCAAATTGAAAAATGGTTAATCAAATTGGTCGGTTCGATTTCGATTAACCTTTTATAAAACTGGTGGTTAACCGAACCGATCGGTATATACTAATAATATTATATATATAATATTATATAATGTATAATTTATATATTATATTTTTAAAATCGAATAAAGGATTCGGTTTTAACCTAATTGCCTAGTCAGCCTTTTCGGCTTTCCCCTTTCCCTCTCTAAGTTCTCTCAGTTCTCTTCTCTCATATCTCTTCTCTCTTCTTCCCCAACGAACCGACGGCCTCCACACTCCGACCGAGTCATTGACGTCCGACAAGGCGACGACCTCCGGGCTTCGAATCTCCAACCGACGGCCTTCAACCAACACGCCAACTGTCTCAGTATCTCTCACTCTCAGTTCTCTCTCTCAGACTCTCATATCTTCTTCCTTCTTCCCCAATGGGCCAGACTAACCGACGGGTAGATCCATGGAGGGAAGAGGAAATACTTGCACTCTACTAAGTTTTTCCCCTTCAAAATGAAGAGCAAGAAGAAGAGAGGGAGATGATTCAAAGTATGGAGCTCCTAGGACTCAAATCCACTTCCGAACTAGTAGATCCATGGAGGGAAGAGGAAATAGTTGCACTCTTGAGAGCTAGATCTAGCATGGAAACTAGGTTTTCTAACTTCATTTGGGAACATGTTTCCAAGTATGTGTCTTATTATTCCCATGATTCCTTCTTGTTTAAACTATTATGACTTCATTTGACAACTGTTATGACTTCATTTAAGAAATGGTTGAAAAATTTAGGAATGATGAAAAATTTAAGAAATGCTTGAAAAAATTTAGGAAATGCTTGAAAATTTTTTCTTTTCTCTTCAGAGCTGAATGATGAAAAATTTAGGAAATGCATAAAAAATCAAGGTTTTTAGGAAATGCTTAACATTTGGGAACTGTTAATTGAAATGCTTAATGAAAATTTTAAGAAATGCTTCAAGGTTTTTTCCATTTTTTAATTTCGAGTGCATAAAAAAACCAAAAAACCAAACCACGGTTAATTGGTCCACTAGTTAACCGGCCGATCAGTTAATCAGTTGCATCGGTTCGGTTTTAGTTGAGATAATTAAAAAACCGAATAGATCGGTTCGGTTCAAAAAATATGCCCACGGTTCGGTGTGAGCACCCGTAGAGGAGGGGCCCGTATGCGAGGGGCACGGTCATCCAAGGTTGCCAAGTGACTCTGCACCATTGGTTCCAAAATGCACGACGAGATCTGTTCTGCGTGCACCCTAATTGGGCCCGCCCTGAGTGTTGCCATCTAACATGCCCAGGCCTGTTATTGGGCAAGGCCATGTGTGTCTACATCACCATTCAATCCTATTGTTTCATGGCCCATTACTTATGCGGCCACTAGATACTCTCAAATGCCCAATCTCTGCTTCAATTTGTTGTTTCTTGTAAGGGCAAGACCATGTGTGTCTACATCCCGTATGAGATTCTCTTTGTGGATATAGGTCATCCAATCTTTGAGAGTATAGGACCCACCCAGCAAATCACAGTCATTCAAAACTATATCCATGCTAAAGTCCTTGTTACAATTGATCAACCTCTAAAGGTAGGTTCTTTTTTTAGTGCTACTCACTGGGTCATCTACTGTTATGAAGATCTTCCATATACTTGTTACATTTGTGGATGAGTCGGACACTTTTTCCGTCGCTGTTCTCAACCCCTCCCCCATGTTACAAGTCAATCCTTTGAACAATTTTTTAATCAACGCATCATGCATCATCCCGGACCCTGGATGAGGTCTAAAATCCCCATGCGCAGATCCTAGCGACACCTATCTCTTCATGACTTTGTTCCTTGCCTAACCCAAGTTAATAACGTTAGCCCCATACTCATCATCTTTCTACGCCTACTGATTCCACCTTATCTAGGGTCATCTCTTCTTCGTCTACCACCAATCAGTCTAATCATGCTTCGTCTTCTCTTAGAGTTTCCCCATAAACCTTCCAGCTACCTTTCTAAGCCCAAACCGCCCTTACTTCAATTTCTTTGTTAGACCCAATGGTTGTTTCTTCTTCTCGAGGAAAATTCCCTAGGCTAGATCTCCTACAACATTTAGAAATTGAGAACTCGAATGATCTTCCCACTTATGACTGACCAGATACTTACACTCAAAGTAATCAATCTGAAAGAATCTTGTCAATTGTCATTCCAAACCAAGATAATGATAA
The DNA here is from genome assembly GCF_055504915.1 of Nelumbo nucifera. Classification (NCBI taxonomy): domain Eukaryota; kingdom Viridiplantae; phylum Streptophyta; class Magnoliopsida; order Proteales; family Nelumbonaceae; genus Nelumbo; species Nelumbo nucifera. Next base: position 94,333,441 of record NC_142652.1, read on the forward strand.
CCCTCTGAATACCCTGAACCATGAGTTGCTAACAAAAAGCGCTAACCCTACTGATACGATGGATCATGGTTTATTTATTTTCATGGTCTCTTTTTCTCTCTCTCTGACAAAGGCAGTGGTGGTTGGCCTACAAAAGCCACACGATCGCCAATGTTAATTATCAGTTGGAACTGCCGAGGGGCTGAACGTCCCAAGGCAGTTCAAGGACTAGGAATTTTGGTGAAAAAAGCATAATCCCGATTTTATCTTTCTTTGTGAAACCAAAATTCCTATATATAAAATGCAACTTTTGGCCAACCGATTCCATTATTCTAACTTTCATTTTATTCCTCCCAAAGGACGAACAAGAGGACTAGCAGCTTTTTGGAAACATAATGACAATGTTTCTTTCTTTTTGGCTGAATCAAGGTATGTTTTCCTTAAAATCTCCTCTCCTCCTATTTTGGATAATTGGATCATTGGTTTTATTTATGGACCCTCTATTAAAGCTCATAGGAATAACTTTTGGTCCTCTCTTCAAGAACTACAATATTTTAATTTACCTTTTCTCCTAATAGGAGACCTAAATGAAGTAGGCCATGTTACCTGTCCAGATCCCTCAACCTCTGACAAACCCTCTAGATCTACTTCTACTCAGTACCGACATTTAGTTTTAGAATAGGATTTCACGGAACATCATATTCAAGGAGGCCGACTTAGTTGGTCAAATAAAAGATCAATAGGCTTAATCAACTGTACTCTTGACTGAGCTTTAGCCACCCCTGACTGGATTACAGCTCTCCCTTGGGCATCCTTATCTCTGGCATCCAAATGGGGTTCTGACCACCACCCTTTAGTACTAGACTTATCTCTTAGGAGAGCTCAATATCCGAAACCTTTTAGGTTCTATGAAATGTGGTTGGTAGAAGAATCTTGCAGAGATGAAATCATTAAGGATGGGATTGTCATACTAACGGATATGCTGCCTTTCGAATTTCCTCCCGAGTGGATAATATTAAACAAAAGCCGATCACCTGGAGGAAAACAAAGTTTACTGATCCCCAGATAAAATTGAATGATTTAGAATCCCACATCATCTCGGTGGAACAAACAACACCATGGGATCAAAATAAATTACCAACTATTTTCATCAAAGCACCATGTGCCGCCAAAGGAGAAATGACATCCAAGGAATTAAGGATAATCAGGGAGCATGGATGACTGAGCACAAGGACATTGCAAATGTCTTTATCTCATACTTTCGAGAGCTTTATTCCCATCAAACCTTTCCTGACTTGTCTTTTATCAATGACCTTTTCTCCCCCATCATTACTGAAGCTAGCAATCAGATGTTAACTGCCATCCCCTCGGAAGAAGAAATCAAATTAGCTTTATTCAATATAGGAAGTCTTAAATCTCCTGGACTGGATGGTATGCCTGCTTTGATCTACAAAGAATATTAGGATCTAATGTGCACTGAAATCATAGACTTTGCCAGAGAGTTCTTCCAGAATAAGAGATTGTTGAGATGGTTAAACCATACATTTATCTACCTTATTCCTAAAAAAGAAAATTGTACTAAGGTACAAGATTTCCGGCCCATCAATCTTTGTAATGTCTTATATAAAATCATTTCAAAAATCCTGGCCAATAGACTTCGTACTATCCTAGATAAATGTATCTCTCCAAATCAATGAACTTTTATTCTGGGATGTCAAATGGTAGATAATACCATTTTGTTGCCCATGAAGTTTTTCATTATCTAAAACACCATAAAAGGGGCACTGGCTATTTAGCTATAAAGCTAGATATGGCTAAAGCCTATGATAGACTTGAATCGTCCTTTTTATTAGTTGTTCTCAAAGCCCTTGGTTTTTCATAGGATTTCTGTCATATCATTGTTGAATGTATATCTTCTGTCTCCTACTCTATCCTTTTAAATGGGTCAGTTGAAGAAAAGGTCCTACCCTCAAGAGGTGTTAGGCAAGGGGATCATTTATCCCTTACCTCTTCATTCTGGCCATGGGATGTTTAAGTTGTATCATTCATAAAGCTGAACAGGAGAATAAAAATTTCAAGGAATCAAAATTTCCTATACAGCACCTTCCATTTCCCACCTTCGTTCTACAGATGACATCCTTTTATTTATGAGGGGCCATCGAGAGGAAATAGACAATCTCAGAATCATTCTTGATAATTCCCAACATAATTATGGCCAGCTCATCAATTTAGACAAATCTAGGGTTTATTTTAGTAAAAACACTCATCCTTGCCATCAAAGAATTATTTGAAGATAGCTTCAAATGAAGAATCTTTCGGACAATTCTAAATACTTGGGGCTTCCTTTAATCTGGGGTAGAAACAAACATAACCAACTCTCCTTCCTCTTAGATACTCTTAGAAAGAAATTTAACAATTGGAAAGCTTCAACCATTAGTCAAGCTGGAAAACGAATTCTTATCCAATTTGTGCTTCAATCTGTTCCTAATCATTCAATGACTATAGCACAACTACCAGAAAAAAACAATTTCTGCTATGAAGAGTATCATTAAGAATTTCTGGTGGAGTAAATCATCCTCAAACCCTCATCCTTACCATTAGTGTTCTTGGTCTAAATTATCCTTAATAAAATCTCATGGAGGGTTAGGATGTCGGGAGATCAAACTAGTGAACTTGTTTTTTCTCAAAAAACTAGCCTGACACTACTTAAATGAGCAACACGAGTGGTGGACCCAAATCTGGAAATCAAAATATCTCCCACCCACTAAATGAACGTTTTCCTCATTCCATTCCTCTATTTTTGGAAATCCACAACTCCCAAGATTCAAAATCTTTTTCATGAAGTTGGTTATATTGTGTCAATGAACTCCACAATGCCAATCTGTCAAGTACCCTAGATCCAAATTAATGATTCTTTTCACATGCTCCATCGGCCTGTTAATATACAGCTTCTTCAATACACTTTTCAAGATATATAATGAGAAATGGTGAATGGAATTCACATTTAATCAATACCCTTTTTGATACAACTCAAGAATCATTTATTCTTCAAACTCTCATTCTGCCTGAAAAACACAACTATTTCTTGGATTTGGACAAACGAATTTTTCAACTGCCATGGCGTATAAAGACTTAATCCAACTGAATTTATCCCGGTTGAGTGATAGGTTAAAATTCTGTATCAAATGGATCTGGAGTCTAAACTGTCCCCCTCGCTACCAATTACTCTTCTGGCGTGTCATTTCCAACTATCTTCCTGTCAAAACCAAAATTATAAATCAAGGTCAAGATCAAAATTGTGTCTTTTGTTATAATCAATTGTTCCTTAAATGTTCTTTTACGCAATCTATTCTTTTTGCATCTCCTTGGAAGATCATTCCGGATATCCTTACGGATCATAATTGGACTGATTGCCTACATAGTCTTGATCAGAAAATTTTAAATAGAGATATGGACTTTGTAAAATCCTCAACTGGTATGCTCTTGCTTTGTATTATAAATGAATAAATCTTTAAGGAAATTGAACTTTCTAACCTATGGATCATTCGAAAAACCAATATTGTTTTTAATCATATTTTGAAGACACCTCATACTCCTACTTCACCTCTTCGATTCTATCTGCACGTCTCTCATAATACTAGCTGTATCAACTCAGATGCAGGCAAAATCTCACAATCTTATTTCTCTTTTGGCTGGATAATCAATTGGAATGTTTGCAAGTTGCAGGTGGCAGAAAAATTTTACATTCGATAGAAGATCTGCTTCCGTTAGTAGCTTCTTCAAAGCAGCTCACTCAAAACTGAAACCCTCTCAATTCCCAAACCGGCCCGGCCAGACCTAGCGTTAGCCTTTGCACTTGGGCTGGGCACTTTGTTGGGCCCTGCTACAAATCCGGGCAAGCCCAGAACTGAATGAAATTGGCACAGCCCAGCAACCCAATCCGTCTTGGGTTTTTAGGGCTCTTGTCAATTGTTCTACATAAAAGAAACTAACCCGCCACCGTTATTAATTCTTCCTCTTGGGTGTTGTTGTCGAGTCCTGCCTCTTCTCTTATCTGAAAATGGGCAATTTCAGGGTGAGCTTCTCTCCAATCTTCTGCAGTTTTTCGTAAAATGTAGCTTTAGTCTTTAGATTTCCTTTTTTTTTTTCTCCTTGGTTGAAGTTGTGATTCTTGGCGTTTAGCATTAATGATGGTTTTCTCGTTTCTGGATCCAGTTTCACCAATATCAGGTGGTCGGGAGAGCGCTCCCTTCCGAGACCGATCGGCATCCGAAGATCTACAGGATGAAGCTCTGGGCCACGAACGAGGTTCGCGCCAAGTCGAAGTTCTGGTAAGGAACTCAAACCCAAGCACCGAATCTGAGCTATTCCTTCGATTCCCAGTACTTGTATCTTGTTTTATATCATTTAATTCGGTGGATATGAATCGTTCGCTTCCGATGAAGTGCTAGTCCTGTAACGAGGACTGATTTCTTCCGACTAGTTTTTACTATTATGAGCGTATGTGACACTTATGAGGCTGACATGTTATTTTTTTATTGATTCGTCCAGGTACTTCTTGAGGAAGCTCAAGAAAGTCAAGAAGAGTAATGGGCAAGTGCTGGCAATCAACGAGGTATTTGTCATTTCTTTCCTCGATTAGGCTTTAGATGGGGTCGTTGGATTGAGAAGGGCATGATTAGAATGTCTTATTTTGTCAAGCAAGAAATTTAGTAGGATGAACAAAATAGAAGGGAAACATGGTAGAACCTTCTTGAAATTTGATGAATCCCTTTTACTTTTTTCGTTACAATTCGAAGTACCGTTTAGTTTCTTACGATTTGTTGTTCATGGTCTATGCTTTTTCTAGAATGAGTCATCATTGGAAATCAAGAACGAAACCATGTGATTTAACAAACCTAAAGTTATGTATTTGCCATCATATGTTGTTATAATTTATAAAGTAAAGAAGTATGAGTTGCCCATTTTGTTTCCATAAATTTATTGCATTGTTTTGTCGTTACAACCCTTGGTCTAGTTCCCCTTGAAACACTTCAGACTGCTCACGACACCTTTTTCTTCCCAAAGAATCTTCTGCCAAGCCAATCTGGTGACCCACTTGAATAGCTATTCAAGTGTGCCTTAATCTCTGATCATATATCTGAGATTTCAAGGTCTTTCCAAATGCGAAGACACCAATCAATCATTACATGATAGTCACCTTGAACCTCAATGCCATTCCATGACAGTCACCTCGAAGTCCTTGAGGAATTACCTTCTCCCACTTGATCCGAGAAACCTGAGAGAATAAATCCTTCATGATTTATAAAATCTCCACCAATGTCTGATGGTTTAGGCTTATCCAGCGCACAACTATCAAGTTAAGCTCAATTACACCACTGTGGCACTGCAGTCCAGTTCAGAAGAGTTGGTCTCCTTTGTTTTGCAAACACCAAACAGCAGTAACTTGCCACCACCACATGGAATATACTTTTGAGTTTTTATAGAGTAGATAATGAATGTGCTGCTCTCACTACAATAAGCTCAATGAGGATATGATCATTACAAATCGACAAGGTAGGTGTAGGTGGCTAGCATTTTTATCATTCTATAAGTAAAGGTCACATTCATGAAGGAAATGGGTTTGTTGATTATCTTTAAAATGGCTTATTGGAAAAAAAAAAGCTTTAGTCCTTGGAGGAGTAGGAGTGTAGGACCATCTCCGAGTGTAACCTGAATGGGAGAGGGGATCCATGTAGAGGCTTGAAGAAAGAGTAGAACAAGAACAGTCTACAGGGTTTAAAGACTTGAACCTAGAGGCACATCCTTTCCCTAATAGCCATCCTCAATCCTAAGACAAACCAAAAATAACTGTTATGGCACAGAATAATTATGCAATAAATCTCTTAGGGTAACCGCAAGGATGGGGGCAGGGAGGGAGGGGGATCCATATAGGAACTCGAAGAAAGAGGAGCAACAAAACCAGTATACAGGATTTATAGTTGCAGAATAATCAAACCAAAATAGGAGTGTAGGCTGTAGTAGCACAAAATTGTCATGCAATTACTGTTATGGCATAATTTTTTTTAACCATCTTGCAACTTTCATCTAGAATCATGCCTTGATAACCAGCCAATTTCTTCTTATCAGAGGAGATGCAAAACAGAAAAGACTTTGATCCCCATGGGGAGACAGTGATCTCTTGAAAGGTCGAAAATTAATAAAACTGTTTTTTAGCTGCTAGTGCTAACAACATCAGAAGCAGAAGATATCTGTGGGTTTTTTTTCCTTCTCTTTTGCTAAAAATGTCTATCTCTTAATTTGTTTCGACTGCTTATTGGAGCTTTAGGATGATATCATCATTAACTTCATTCTTGTGCTTACAGATATTTGAGAAGAACCCAACCAAAATCAAGAACTATGGAATTTGGCTGCGTTATCAAAGCCGAACCGGTTATCACAACATGTACAAGGAGTACCGTGACACCACTCTTAATGGAGCAGTGGAGCAAATGTACAATGAGATGGCTTCTCGCCACAGGGTGAGGTGTCCATGCATCCAAATCATCAAAACAGCCACCATCCCAGCTAGCCTCTGCAAGAGAGAGAGCACCAAGCAGTTCCACAATGCCAAGATTAAGTTCCCCTTGGTGTTCAAAAAGGTCAGGCCTCCAACCAGGAAGCTTAAAACCACATACAAGGCATCGAGGCCCAATTTGTTTATGTAATTCCTATGGTTGATTTGATGAACTGAGTTACTTGGAGAGAAATCAAGATTGGGATTTTGAAAATTATGTTTTTTATGGTAGAGAAAGATGTTTTGCTTATTTTTCCATGTTTAATTTTAGGGATTTTATCGACAAGCAAGTTTTCGAAAGTATCTCCAAGGTTCAAAATGTGGATACGAAATACGATGTGATTTTATTATTTGGTAATCAAGGTTAAGACAATTCATTAAAGGATTAAAAAACAACACAATACAATCAATCAGCTAGGGTTAAAATTATGACAAGTCCGCAGAGATCAAAATCACATTGGGATTCCGTTTTCCACCTTTGGTCAATTGTGCACACGGTGTGCACACACGGTACACCTCTTCTACATGATCAAAAAATAATCTTATTTTTCTGTTATTATATGATTCAAATTTGTTTTCATAAATTGATGAACAGAAAGTAGATGAAATGGTATGTAGGATTAAGCTCCTTTTCCTATATTTTCATGTACCCTTCAAATCTTGAAGGGAATGCAAGTTTTTAACATATCTCTGATCTGTTTGTGTCAGTTTCCATGCTGTATCGTGTTGAGTAGTTCTATGCCCATTTGGTATCGTTTTGAATATTTAACTATTATAGGAAATGAACCTTTCACACAAATCTGTTTGATCAATCTGTCTTAAACATGGTGAGGTTATAGTTTGATTGAAAATGCTATGATACAGAGGTGAGGTTATTGGTTTTCTATCTAGTTTTTGAAGGTGACTTTGATTTTTTTTAACTATTATAAATTGCCAAATTCAATTAAACTTTTGATATATGCATAGTTTATCATATGTGTTGTTAATCAAAACTCAAAAGTGTTTATTTTACATTTTCTCAGAAAAGGAAAATAAACGATGTCGATGTGAAACTGTCAAATTTTTTAAAGTGTGATAATTGATGTAAATAATACATCGATAAAATCGATATAATATTTACATCGATTGTCGATGTAAAACTCAACCAATGAGGAGGTTTACATCGATTTTTTATATAAACCTTAAATTAAAAATAAACACATGAAAATAAGGATTGGGTGTAAAGTTTTTACAGCAATCTGTATTTACACTGAAAACAAACATAAGGAGATGTTCTCGGTTTCAATGGCTGGTTGGGGCGTTGTTTGTCACTCGAATGCACCACTCCAAAAGTTGATCACTCGAATACATTCAAGATAAAAATCCAGGGGTCCCTGTAATGTCGAGCATTGCAGAAAGACCAAGATTAAAAGGATGTCACTGAAAGAATCAATGATAAATTAAAAAGGAAAGGAAATGGTTCTTATTGGGTAATGGGAAAGGCATTCTGTTTTGGCTAGATAACTGAATTGGCGATGGGCCACTATCCCTAGGGGCTAGGGGCTAGGGCCAACAACACCCTGACTTGAATGCTAGGGTGGAGCAATTCATTCATCAAGTGGACAAATCAATGGAATTCAGGGATGATTCCTCAAACGGTCAGATAACTGAATTTGTGGGCTTTATGGCCTATTTTGAACTTGGGTAATAGAGAGTGGAGGATTGACCTGCTTAATTTGCCCACAAAGCAAGTATGGCTTCTAGTGGATCAAAAATTCCATTGGGCCCAACCCAAGATGAAGATTTATTATAGAAATTAGTGGAATACCGATTCTTACTAAACAGCTTTCGAACCCAACCCAAAGCCACTAACGAGTTCAGATCTGCTGATCATAATGCATTCACTTAACCATGCATTGGAAATATCTCTTATACTTTATATTATCGATATTCTCAATGTGCGGTTAGATGAATGTGACCAGCAACTGTCTAAAAAGCAACAAAGTTACCTTGATCATATATGAGAGAATGTTAAGCTTTCACTTGATAGCATGGGTTTATTAAGCTACTGTCCAAAAAGGTCCAGACAATATGCTTACGTGTGCTCTAGTTTGGGTTGGTGCCCCTTAGGTTCGGTTTGGAAGTAGTACAAATGCAAATATGTAGAGCCCAAAAACTATGTATTTTGTATGAATTTGTACTGTACATATTTGTATTTGCACTCCTTCCGAACTGAGCTTTTGTAAACAGAAAATGAGTATATCTCTCCACATGTAATAATACGTGTTCTTTCGTCACTAAGAGATAAGGATGTCTACAGGTCGGGTTTGGTATGGGTTGGCTTTTGGAATTTATGGGTTTCAAGTAATCACTTGCCATAGCGAAAGACAAAAAACAAAAACAAATACGAAAAATCCTAAACTTTAAGGTTATGGGTTGGAAGTCATACCAAATTGCAACAATACCCTCTATATATGTAAGGGTAGCATGACCCGATAGGGCAGGCCAGCAAAACCCAAATATGACTTAAATTGAAGAATCAAAACCCTAACATGAGTAAACATGCACGACCCTAGATTGACCCTATAGGGTCGGGTCAAGCCGGTTTATCATTTAACCTCATCCATTGACATCCCTAAGGTGTCATTTCTCATTTTATAGGGTTATACTCAATTTATCAAAAATGAAGTTTGCCCAAATCACTAATCTTTTCATAATTTATTATTATAATTTTGTTCGGTGTTGTTTGTTTTGTTCTGATAGGAGAAAATGCTTATTTAAAATAAAGTTATGTAGTAATAATCACCGAAACCATACATTTTTGTAGATTGACCTCCTGATTCTCTTCTTTGCGATTGATAATTGAGGCACTAGCTTTGGTATGCAGGCATTATATCCACCCATGGGCCATGGCCAAATGGACCAAAGCTGATACCAAACACCCCAAAATAAGATGTCTACTTTTTCAAATTGGAAGTTGTTAGAGAGCATCTCATCCGGATTATATTATTTTTCTATTTAAATGACACCCACTTGATTTTTCTTCAAACACACTTATCTCTTAACTCTCACTTTTAAATGATAAATACCCAAATGATGCAGTCGATGTCAATTCTTTTCCAAGTATGAGAATGTCAAAATTCACTGAAAAGGGGATTAGTCTTGCTTTCTTTTGTTTAAAATTAAGGGTCCGTTTGGTTTGTAGTTGAAATCGGAATTGAAATCAAAATCCTCCAGAACTGTTATCAGAATGATATATTCCTATAGTCTGTTTGATTCAAACAGGAATGGACTGAAATGAGAATTGAAATCAGCAGAAATGGGATTCATTCCCAAGAAAAGAGCAGAGAATGGCCATTCCCTCAAATGGGGAATGGGATTCTGATTCCGCTGCGAACCAAACTGGGCCTAAATGGATTTAGAAGGGATGATAGCCTAATAAACACGTAATCTAACTGTAATTTTGATTCATCTGAAATACCTACTACTGTTCTTTCCTTTCAAGCTCATGATTGTGCTTAGTGGATATAGTTGTTGTAGTAACATTTGACATATCAACGGACATGGAAAGTGGCATCATTACTTCATGTGTTGAATGAGGATGACATGGACCCATTTGATGATTTTGAAAGACAGTGATGCCACTACCTTTTCCCTTGGTGCAATTACTCAATTATTCCATATCATCCAATTGTTGGGGGTTGCCACTAAGGTGAGCCACACCCACCAAATCATACCTATTGGAATATGATCATAACCATCTGATCAGCATCATCTGAGATGAATTGTTCAATTGGCAGAAATCTTCCACCCAGGAACTGGCCCCATGACCAATTGGGTTTGTGGTGATGGAGTACCTAATTCATCAACTGTTGAAGGTGTTAAATTCTACCAACCAGGCTGCCAATCAGCTTGGGGAAAAGCTGGATAGCTGGATCAAGTGGGTTGAAAACTTGGATCAAATAATCATCAAAATTTGTTACCAGTTAATCACCTTTTCCAAATTAGCCTACCTAGTCATTTTAGTTTGTTTTTAGGTCTTTGTTAAGAACAATATGAACACTCAAGATGAGGACAGCTGATTCAGTGGTCCAAATTCATCACTAGATGGACCACATATAAATATATACCATGCAGAGCTTCTGTACATGTCTATACGTACATACGTATGCTACATGTTTGTCAAAAGGAGATAAGAAATAAAGTGCAGCTAGCCCATGGGCCATGGAAGCTTCTTCCAGTGACTGTCACATTTCTCCCCACCAAAAGCTCCATGAGCTCAAATGTCTTGGCCCACCTTGAGATCTACCACTTACAAGCTTTTCCTCCTTACCTCTCGGTTCCTGTTGTTTAGTTCCTATTGCCCATAGAAATCAAGGCTGATTTCATTATGTTGTTACCTGGTTTACAGCATATTTCTTTTAATTAGTCATCAGCAATGATAGAAGCTGGTTCATGAAGGGAGGATCATTAATTTCACATCAATGAGCTTCATGAAATCTCAGGGCCTGTTTGGTTTGATTCGCAGGAATAGAGCTCTGGATCCGATCCCAACAGTTTGGTTGAGTGGAATCAGAATCCCATTCCCATTCCTGATGGAATGGCATTCCCCCATTTTGAGGGAATGGTCATTTCCTCCCCTTTTTTGGGAATGAAATTTCATTCCAGTTGATTCTAATTTCTATTCCTATTCCTGTCTTGAACCAAACACAAACAGATTTTGGGAATAGACCATTCCCATTCCGATTTAAAAGGATTTTGATTCTGATTCCCATTGACATATACATTTAGCCAGAACCCAATCTACATGTGCCACATCATCGATAAGGGTATTTTTGTCAATGAACAGATTCAATTGACCAGAATACCCATTAATTGTTTGCCACAGAAAGGAGCACCATAGTGTCTGGATCATATATGTAGAGATTGTGCGTATCTGTTTATGTTCAAAGAGTACTATTATTGTGTGCACTCTCAGTTGTGAAGGTAGTGGGGATGCAGAAAATAATGTCTACTTCCATACGCCAATCTGCAACTCCACATTTTCAAACATCTCCATTAAAAAAACTGACCCTTTTCTGCTCTGCAACTCCACATTCTCCTCCACCAGACCAAAAAGCCTGCACAAGTGAGCCCCACAGGTTTGATTTTAATTTTCAAACCTATACCCACCACTTCATTTTTTTTTTTAATATTAAAATCCAGCTACTACCCAAGTAACCCAACACCATCAAAACTCCATCTAGAAGGCAAGAATGATCAAGACCCATTCTGTTAATACTAATAAACTAGTTTAGTTTGGTATTCTCCTTATTATACGTTCACAGACCACACCACTTTGGCTTCTTTTTAAACAGGAAGAAATGCAGTTTGTGGAACAGTGAAAACAAATAACCTTACTTGTCAACTTATCTCTGAGTGTGGGTCTGCTTTCTTTTTGAATATCAAAAGTTTTCAAACGTATCTACCTATGCAGTGGGGAAACAAAGAAAAGATGCTGAAGCTTTTTTATACAAATTAAAGAAGATATATATATATATATAGATTCATATATTTGTTAGATGAGTTCGTACATTCACTGAAGATAATTTGGTTGAGCCTGTATTTTCGTCAAGTAGTATCCATTTAGAAGATTATTTCTGTCCCATGAAGCTATAAATCAGCACAAAAGGGTTGTCAGAGCTGCGTGATCAACCTCTTTCTAGCTTCTAAGCATTGAAAAATGAAGATCCTCTAAAAGCTGTTTCCTTTCATCAGTGTTGCAAGCTTTTCTGTTCTTCTTCTTCTTCTTCCTCTTCTACCTTTGGCAGAATCATCTCATGAACAGGTGAAACAAGTTGGCAGTAACAGGAGCATCAAACAAAACAATCAGAAGGTAATTTTATTTTATCAACTCTGCAGTTCTTCTATTTTTCTCCATTTCTCTTTCATCTACCACTTGCCAAACAAATTTTCTTGTTGTATGCACAATGAATTTTTGCAGCAATCATTCTGCTTGAACATGAATTTGTAGAGCATAATCTGGCCACTTAGTGAAGCATGTCAATTACTATTACATGAGATATGTATGATTACTGATATTCTAACTGCTTTCTGTTATACATTAACAGATGAGTCCTGAGCTTTCCTTTGAAATTGCACTTCATGGGTTTCTCCTCTGGGCTTCCATGGGATTTCTAATGCCAGTTGGGATACTTCTTATAAGAATGTCCAATAGAGAGGAATGTGGGAGAAGGCTCAAAGTTCTCTTCCATTTCCATGTAATTTTACAGGTGAGAGCATCTTTTCTTTTAATTGTTACATTATATTATCCTCACTCTTCCACCATTCAGAACTGTCGATTATTTTTTTGCATGGCCAGAGTGGCAAAAGTTAATCATTTCTTTCTTTCTATCCTCTTTCCTTTTTTTTAATCGGGCCTCATAAACTAATGAGTGATCATTCAATCCTCCCTTGAATTCATTAGATTCTCCACTTTAACTTATAAATGATGGTAATTGGCGATAAAAAAAATGTAAATGGCTCATAGCTCTTATTTAACCCAAGTTCATCATCACTGATAAAATAATACCAGGTTATCCTTTTCTTCTTCGAGTTGATCAATGATACTATCATGAATACTTGAACAACAAGGGAAATTATTAGGGCCCATTTGGTTTGCACTTGGAATCAGAAACCGAATTGGAATGATCTATTCCCATAAGTATGTTTGGTTCAGACTGGAATTGGAATGGGAATTGGAATAAACTGGAATGAGATTTCATTCCTAAGGGAGGGGGGAGGGAATAGCCATTACACAAATGGGAAATGTCATTCTACCAATCCGTCCAACCAAACAGTTGAAATCGGAATGACCCGTTCTAAATTTCCAATTCCAATTCCAGATCCCTATTCCCATAAACCAAACGGGCCCTTAATTATGTTTGTTCAAAAATATTTCTTACTCTTGACTCTTAGTCTTATATACTACTAAACAATGAAACCGTCCTCAGTCATGTGGTAAAACCTTTCTTATGTGGTAAAAGCTTTTTACCATTTATGTGATTGTGGGGTTTGGTGGTTATATATATATATATATTGTTAACTATGTTTTTCATATTACCCACTAATTAATAAATTCACTGTGGGACCCAAGCCTCATGTAACAAAAGATAGGTTCATATAATTAATTATTATTAAAATGATTAATATTCTCACGATACTATATATAATCTACCTTTCTTTATTTTTTGAATTCAATAACCCTTTGATATTTGAAGATGTCCATATCGAGATGAATCATGTTGCATGGGGAGACTATTTCCATTCTCCCACCATGCACGGTTTAAAGTTTATAACTCAAAATTGATTTCTTTTGGTAACGATAACGTTATCAATGAGAAAAGGAGGTTACACCAAAATCACAAAGGAAATATTAGGGGGTGTTTGTATTCATACTTCCTTCATCTGGTTCATAAACATAACCAGCGTTTTGTATGCTTGTTCTGGAATCAGTATAATGGCCTTTTGCCAAACACAATTTTTTATAGCTTTTTCAACTAGAAAACATGATTCACTGATGTGCATATGACATGGCAGTCATATGGTTCCAGTTATAATGTCTCTATTTGATAATGACTACTGTATCATAAAAAGTATAGGCTAGTACATGCACACATGAGTCTCAGAATATCATGGTTCAAAAACTGAACCATGAAAAAGATTGGTATGGTGCCTCTCACACACATGGATTGCTGATGTAAGCATGATGGCAGTTACATGATAAAGAAATTTTTTTTGGCTCAAAAGTAGTATATATATATATAAATTTATGCTACTGGAAAGATATGGTATCTAAAAGATTTGACCAATCAAAGCACCCTGTAAATGCCACCTCCTAATTGGTCACTCTTTTGTGATACCAGTTGATTGGCTATAAGTTTTTTCGATATCATGTCTTTCCGGTATTGATAGTCAAACCCATATCATAGTAAAAAAATGAGCCACAAACCGAACACCCTATTTTGTATTATTTGGTCAAAACATGCATAGTCAATCTCTAAAAAATAATTGGTTTTTTTTAATCCATATACCACCTTTTTTTAAAACTATGAACCAAACGCAACTGAAGTGGATAATTGCATTTTTTTCATCTCTTAAAAAGCTATTATATTTATATATCTAAGGTGGCATTTGATAAATCTGAAATCTGAAAAAGTTAAAAAGATATTAATGGTGTCCAAAATCTGAAAAGAGACATAGATGCTTTTCGACTTTTTAGAGGCTCTGAACAAAGAAGGTTGTTTGTGTTGGATCAAACCTTCAGCATCTGAAATTCATTAATTTTACTATTTTACCCCCTAAAACATACTATTTGTTAATTTTGAATTCAGTTTGTACTATTTCATAAAATATAATTTATTAAATTCAAAATAATATTGAAAAATATGAACAAATTGTGATAAATTATAAAAAAAATAAAAGCTTATTAAAATATGAATAAAATTGAAAATATATATAAATTTATAAATTAAAAATAAATTATTAAAAGTTAAAATAATAACGAAAATAATAATAAAGTCCATGAAGCAATGAAAAAATATTTAATAATTAAATTATTAAATTAATCCTATTAAACTATTTAATAATTAAAAAAAATCAAACTACTAACACTTCTCTTTTTCTCCTAAACAAAATATTTGAAAAGATATAATTAGAATAACATTGAAGCCTTGAAATGATCTATGTACATTGTACTAGATTACTGATTTAATTTCAAGTAGCTATGGGTAAAAGTCTATGCCCAAGATTCAAGTATCGGTGTGTATTGTATGATATTATCAATTCCTCTTCTTCTTCCATGAGGCTATACAACGGGGGTAGTCCATCTCCCTCTCTTAACCCCCAACCCTAGTGACAGCAAGATTTGATCCCAGGTCTCTACTCCTAGTAAGAGATGTTATCAATTTTTTAACCCACTGATGACACCAAATATTGTCTCTGGCATCTGTCACTTTAAATTTGAAGGGTATTGTATCAGTGTGTATCGGTGAACAGAAGTCCTAACTTGCAGTATATAGCATATCGGAGGATTGAAAACCCGATACTATATTATACCCATGGGATGATAATGATCTATTAAATATTATAATTTTTTTGTAAAAATGGTAATTATATTATAGGGAATGAACTAAATCGTCTTCTCTATTCAGCAGACCAAGTTTCTATGGTGACTTGCACATTTTTGTGATCCCTCCAAAATTTAATAGCAAATCTATGATTTTTCTTTGGTCCAATCTTCTATTTTCTTTTGGACTAATTACTTTTCAAATCATCAGGTGCTTTCAGTGCTTCTTGCCACAACTGGAGCAGTTCTGTCCATCAAAAATTTTGATAATGCCTTCAATAATAACCACCAAAGGATAGGGCTGGCCCTTTATGGTCTCATATGGGTCCAAGCCCTCATTGGGTTTTGCAGGCCCCAAAGGTAATTTCCTTGATTTCCTCATCCTGTCAATCTAGAGTCTCAGTTATCTCACCAGGGAAGAAATGAAAAGTGACTATTGATCTAGTCCATTTTCCTTTGACTATTTAGTACCCTTTGACTTGGTGGTGAAGCCTCTGAAATAACACTTGATCCTAGAAGAGAGTTATTTATTTAGGTAAATGCATTTACCTTAATAAGTGCATTTATCCATGTTCTTTCATTTTTCGAGTTAATAAGATAATAGCCGTTTTATCCATAAAAAATCATTATTTTAAAGGGCAATTTTGTCTCATCCAAATGTTGGCAACTCCCCCACCCCTATAGGTAATTAGTAACTTTCCCACCCAAGAGATGGGTATCACCTATCCGAGTAAATACATATTACCTAGAGAAAATAAGTTTTCCATGAACCCCACATAAATCTGAAAAAAGAGCATGGGTTTCTTGGCCAATGGGAACCAAAATCCCATTGACCAAGTTTCCCCCCTCTCAAAATCTAAAAAACAAATGGTCCCTAAGTTCTTTTCTCTTTGTATCTCCTCTTAATCCACAGGGGGTCCAAAGGAAGAAGCCTGTGGTATTTTGCCCATTGGGTATTTGGAACAGGACTTTCTGCACTTGGAATAATCAATATATACACTGGATTACAAGCTTATCACAAGAGGACATCCAGAAGTACAAGACTATGGTCTATACTTTTCACTGCCGAGGTCTCTTTCATTGCTTTCCTCTATCTCTTCCAAGACAAATGGGATTATATGCAGAAGCAAGGAGTGATTTTAGGTAATGAGCCAATTATCCCCACTGATCAAGAAATCTCTCCAACTCCAAGAGACAATCGAAAGGAGATGAATGTTCCTTGTTGAAAAAGAGACGGATTGATTGATGATTTCAAGCTAACATATCCAATTCTTTTTTTTACTCTTTTTCTTCCTCAACTGTGAAAGGTTGGAGTTCTTTTAAAGTATTAGACAAGTAGTGATATCAGATGAAGCATTGGCATTGGCATTGGCATTTGGCAAAAGGAAGCCTCAAACTCAAAGAAAATGAAGAATTATTGGAGAATTCTAAGGCAACTTATACTTGGTGCATGTTTCCTCCACGGCCCCACCCATACATCTCTACAGCTAATCTAGAATATTGTGGGTCCCACGTGAGTCGTCCCCTCACGTGGCTAATGATAATATTCCAAATCAACTGTGTGAACTGCATGGAGGCAACGTTGATTAATTACACATACAATAGTCTTGGTTGGTAGTATTGGGGATGATATGGTGATTTTCACAAGGGTTGGCATGGAGTTGTGCAGTTAGATTCTAAGAGTCTCCGTGTGACACTGACTATGATGGCTATTAGATTTGTGACTTTGTACGGTTGTACCGTTTCTTTATGTGTTTGGATGCAATGTGGAATTGAATATTTTCATACTTTCATTATGATTTTTCCATTTCATTTGAACTAATAGGGCCACGTTTTTTGCTAAAGGGAAACAAAAGTTAAGTATGGAACAACATAATGGATTTAAAAGAATCTGATATAACCCAAAATTATGTCTCTATGTATAAGAAATTGAACTAAACTAGATCACATTACCTGCGACCAAGGTTTGTTAAATCGGACCAGACAAGGAACCGTTTTGGGTCCAGTTCCTGGGTCAAATGGTTGGACCCATTTGGTCCGAACAAACAATTCACTGGCAAAAAAATTTAAAATTTAAAATGGTCAAAAAACATTGTCCAAATTAACGTTTCGACCACCCGAGTCAGTGGTTTGCTGACCAAATCAACAATTTTTGACCAAAAAACAATTTTAGGGTGAAACAATGACTGATTCCCAGTTTTTCCAATCCTCATCCAGTCCAGTCCAGTTTTGAAAACGCTGCCTGCAACCATGGTCGCAGAACAATTCAGTATGCAAATCAACAGTCCAGTTTTAATACATCACGTGGATTGTTTTTTTATTTTAAACGCTGGCTTACTCATATTTCACATGGGGTCATTGATTTGTTCTGCAATCAGGGTCGCAGGTAATGTTTTCACTTTTCGCGTGGTCTTCTGAACTTAAGCAAAGCTTGAAATACCAAAAACTGGTCTTTTATTCTATTTGATAATCAAAAGCTGAAAAGATGCGTACGCAGAAAAGTTTGAAAAATAAATCTTATTTGATGTGGCATTTGCAAATTACTGTTGGGATGGGAAGAAATGAAGTCATTTCTAGTTTTCATCAACATTCTTATAATAGAACCATTAAGGATGATGAAATCCTGCATTCAAATGCTAATTGCTAACTACAAAAATGAAATGATTATGTGCCAAGAAGGTGACTCCTTTGGAATTTAATTGGACCACCTCAGCTCTCATCTTCTCTATTTGCATCAACTGTATCTCTGTATCTACTCAGATTTGTTTCTCTTATTCGACAAGTTGGTAACAGAACAGGTTTCTGCCGCCATTCTTAATCTCATGCAGATTTAGACCAACCGGCTGCATGAGATGGTTGGATTGATCTCGGTAGACCTGAGCATACAACCTTTCAGCTGAAAGCGAAACATTCATTTACTAACAAGTACTTGTTTTTTGGGTGGATTTTAAATGATCCTATTAGAAACAGATCTAATAATAACACGTCTGTCAGGTTTAATCAGATTGAATTTGAATCAAGATGTCAACATCTGATCCATTGGCAACCTTATCCATAGTTAAAACTTTTTTGGTTTTGACAAAATGCCAGGAGGAAATAAAATGGAGATAGAGTTCGATTGTTAACACCACACTTTTAACCTAGTATAACTTCCTGTGGTTGGCAACTTCTGAAATACATGAAAGAATTAAGATGACTAAATTGTAAGATAGAAATTTGGCATGGTGATCAGTATTATAGAGTGGAACTTCCAAGGCCAATTTCATGATTTCATATTTCAATAATGGACCTAAATGTCACTTAATCCTTTACCAAAACATGTCACTTCATCACTAAATGACCATACTAATGCTGCAGAATCTCAGTTCATTGGAAAAAGGAAAGAGGATCGATACTCATTCGTTGATGTTGTAGCATGATAAGGAAAGCATGAGAATAAAATTGAGAAAGTGGAGGAATGACATTTTTCTACAACAATGATGAGTACATAATATGCTTTCTCATGGATCGAAAGAAGAGAATCATGAAAAAATGGAAAAGGATTTAGCTTCCGTACATAAACGGAAAATTCTCCTTCAAAGTTGCAAAAATGGTAGACAGAGAATCATAAGGGAATTATGTCATGCCTATTCATACTATCTGTTCTCATTGAAAGATATAGCTTCTTCTCACATATTATAGATCAGAGAACAGGTGCTCACAGTCCTCTATATCTTGAAAGAAGCCTAATTACTTGGACATGGCAAATCTACGTATTTGCAGAAATTTTCCTAATTCCTTATATGAACTAATGATTCCAAGTCATGGAAAAAACTGTACATAACCAGTTAATACAGCAATCCCTAATATAACAAGTGGGGGAAGAATTACAAATGCTCCAATTGTGGCAAAGAAAACTGTATCATTCCTCTGAGACACTTCATTCAAGTATGCCTGCCTTTTGATGTTTCTCTTCTGTGATATGGTTAAGAATTTTGGGCTCACCTTCTTTAGATTTTTACCTAATGGAATACTGAAATCCTCTCCTTCTCTGTCTCCAACTAACTGAGAGAGCTGATCACGAATCGTAGGTTTCAGAGAGCTCCCATCACTCTCATAACCTGTTTACAAAATAAGAAATCCAAAAGTTTACCAACATCAAAGTGGCACAATGTTTAAAATGGTTTTCTCATATGGGACAACTACACATACCATCACTAGAAGAGCTGGTGGAAGTCAGCTGTTCCAAGAGATCCAGCTGAGTTTGTGCAGAAGAAAAAGACACTTTCCAGAAAATGCAGCAAACACGGATTAGTGTATGAAACCAAAACTTCATTCATAGAAGAGGCATAATAAGAATTTAATATAAAAGGCAGTTAGAATATAAAGAGTGAGAGGAAA
Source organism: Nelumbo nucifera (assembly GCF_055504915.1). Lineage (NCBI taxonomy): Eukaryota > Viridiplantae > Streptophyta > Magnoliopsida > Proteales > Nelumbonaceae > Nelumbo > Nelumbo nucifera. The sequence continues at coordinate 94,353,441 of NC_142652.1, forward strand.
TAATATTCTAACTTATACATTAACATGAAAGAGAAACCTTCTACCTATTTTGGGCTAGTGCTTTAAGATTCAAGCCACATAGAATTTTGAATTATGAAGTAATTCAATGCTGAGTGACATGGTGAGTGATGAAACTGTGTCTTTCATTCCAAGGGACTTGTATTCCAATGGGGGAGGGGGGGTCTGAGAGGAGCATTGTCCCCCAACTAGGGGTCAAGAGGATCAAACCATATGTGAAATTTGACTGGACATCTGCTGTACAGGGGTATTTCCAGTATTAGTGTTACTGTGTTTTAGTCCTATTTTCTATTAAGATGGTTTATAATTTAACAATGAAAACCATGTTAAACAGAATGGAATAGCGAAACAAGATTAGTAGCCAACCCATGTAGTTAGGATAAGGCTTAGATGATGATAGAAAGTTTAGAAAAAAATAGGTCTTCATATAGTTTTCATTGATCTAAAAAAAAGCATATGATAGAAGTCATAGAGAGGTAATATGATGGGTTTTAAAAAGAAAGGAGTCCCAAATAGGTATATGGAGCTAATCAATGATATGCATGAGGGTGCAAAAACCAAGGTTAGAACACCTCTGGGAGAGACATCAGATTTTACAGCTATAATGGGTCTTCAACAAGGTTCAACACTTGGTCCTTATTTATTTTCACTAATCATAAATGAATTGACTAAGCATATTCAAGAGGAGGTCCCTTTGACCTATGTGCAAAAAAATGCCAAAAGTTATAACTCCATCCATTCTACCCCCCCAAGAACCCAGATAACTGGGACTAACATTGGGTAATGGCCTTTTAGGAGTGCAAACTAGGGTACACTTGGGATTGAAGATCAAGAGATAACTCAATGTGACCTCTCTCATAACCTTGGTTCAATAATCCATACAAAGGAGAGATTGAGGAGGATGTTGTTCATAGAATATGGGCACGATGGACAAAATTGAGGTGTGCATCTAGATTCTTATGTGATAGCCAAATACCACTTCTACTAAAAGGAAACTTTTATAAAACAGTTGTAAGGCAGCTATGTTGCATGGAGCGAAGTGTTGGGCAGCTAAGAAACATGTCCGAAAAGTAAGTGCGGCAGAAATATGAATGCTTAGATGGATGAGTGGTAAAACTAGAAAGGTCAGGGTCATAAATGAAATCATATGAAGGAACCAAAGAGTGGCTCCAAAAGGTGATAAAATGGGAGAAAGTAGACTGAGATCATTTGTAGCGTGCATAGAAGACCAATTACAGCACCTGTTAAAAGAAGTAATTTGTTACAAGTTGAAGGGGCTAGAAGAGCACCAAAAAGAACTTGAGCGGAAGTAGTAAGAGATGATTTTAAGTGCCCATAATTTAACAACGGATAAGGCACAGACCAGAACAAAATGGCGAAACAGGATTCATGTAACCAACCACACATGGGTTGTACTCAAATTAGGAAAGCATTCAGAAATCAAACTTGGTAATAATGTGATATAGAAACTAACTTTCTGCTTAGGGCTGTAATCTTTTTGAGAGTAGTGAAGTTTTTTGCAGGGTTTCATCCAATGACATAGAAATCACCAAATCACGTTATTATTGTGTATTCTCTGTTATTGCATTTCTTTCGTGTTTTCTTGATTACTGGCACAACAGTGAGCATAGGTGATCCCTTGCTTATTAGAGTAACAGGATGTCATTTCGTATTATCATATAGTATATAATATAGTTCGAAATGGAAACCATTTGCTATATTTGCAAGAAGCGACCAAAGAATAGGCATCACACAGTCATACACAGAACGTTCAGGAAATCCCACATGGTCATATCAAGAAGATGGGGTTTCAGTCCTGGATCATCATAATCTCTATTTGGAATTGGAATTTTTATCATAACGAAGAAAAAAGAAAAACCATCATGGTAGAAGAGAAACGCAACTTAGTTCATGACCATTAATTTTGTTTTTGTTGACCCAAGCTCCAATTATTTATAGGACTGAAATTTGATGCTTGATTTCTTGTTTCCACCAGTAGAGACCGAAAAAAAAAAAAAAAAAAAGAAAGATGACCATAGAAATCCAACAGAGTTGAATTGAACTCAGTTATGTGATCAAATCATCAAGCAAGAAAGCAGAACAAGAAAACATATGATACCTGTGAAATCAGGAGGGTCCTCCTCTTTTACTCCTCCTCCTGTTCCTTCTGATCGAGCAGCAGCTCTGAAAGAAGAAGAAAGCTGGTTTGCGGGTGGTGGGCTTTGCGAGGAGGAAAGCTTAAAGAAGAGATTTCTGTGTTTTGGAAGAAGAGGTGTTGGAGGTGAAGGCTTCGACTGCAGAGAGGCGACTCCATAGATCAATGCCATGGAATTGCAGTCGACGACTCTCCTCTGCTGATTCCCCAACAAGCTCTCTCACTCTACTCCATTCATTGTAGTGCTTTTGAGGCCAGAAATCCGTTTTACTTTGTATTCACGCGCTTAATTTTAAATTGAAAAACAGCTCCACCACATATATTCGAGGGACAGCTCCTCCACGGCTCCACGTAGTCAGACACGTGTTATAACCATGGCCCACAGCCCACTTATGAAACAATCTGGACCACGTAAATGGTGAGAATTGGAATCTGTTCCTCACAGAGCGCACCTCACAGACACATCTCACCCTGTATTGGGAACATCTCCAATGTGTACGACCAGAACATACTGTGAAGTCGATGTGAGTCGCGCTTTGTGAGTAGCTGATCCGAACTCAAATGATGGACACCTGAAACCCGGGGATGGCCCACAGCCTTATCACTTGATTATTCTGAATCAATCCACGGGGTGGGCCATCTGAAGATAGTCCTCCGAATCTGCTGCCACACCCAAAAGGCCAAAACCGATCCAAAAAGCGAGTTCGGATTCGGCTCCCGGGGGCGGGTCGGAGCAATCTATCCGATAAATAAACCGACCCACTGGCCAGCTGGTACGCGCTGGGAAGGGTCATTCCGTAAATTTCTGGAGCAAACAAGGGCAAATAATAAACCAACAGTAACAGGGAATTTTGGTCTCCTGACGTTTATATAACAAATTAAATTACCATACTAACCTTAGCCAGTCCGCCCCGAGGAATATCCAGATTAGTCATTAACGCAAATCTGCAGGGACTCTTTCGTGTTAGAAAACAATTCACGGAGATTTTTTAATCTGAAAGAAATATTACCGTTGGACGCGCCGGACTCGGTCGGTACTCGGTAACGCATTCGAAACGTTTTCAGATGATTATTTCTCGTAAACATTCAATTGATTACAGTCAAGTTGGCACCGAATCAGAATATTTAAAAGGTGCAAGAAAAAGCAAAGCAAAGAAGCTCTCTCGTCTCTCTTCTTTTTCCTTCTTTCTCCTCCACTGCTTATATTCTCGACCGTTGCTTCTCTCTCTGCTTTCCTAATCTTTTTCGTCTGCTTTCTCTGCGATAACATGCAAAAAATACAAGAAAAGAGAGAAGGAGCGGAGGTGGTTTCATGGCGAAGCGCTCTGTAGGGGAGCTAGCGGAGGGGAGTGGACCGAGTGGTGAGGCTCATCCTTACGCGTTCCATGTCTCTGGTCCTCGTAATGTTTCTTCTCCGAACTGGAGGGATTTGATCAATTCTAGCTGGTAATGTAGAACCCATATCTTCGTCGTTTCTTTCTTTTTTCACAGATATTTTGGAGTCTGAAGCATTTGGTCATGTATGCTGTAATGGGTCTTCATTCTTCCTTGAAGTTCAACAAAAACTTTAAGTGTTGTCTAGACTCCCTGACCTACAAATTCTGAAGTTTCATTATTTGAACTTTGATATTATATTCTGGATTGTTAGATTTGTTGGAATAATGGAATTCTCTAGTGGATTAGAGTATTATCCTTGTTTAGTTTGTTGTTGTAGATTTTTATGGGTTTCTACTTTCTATTATTCAATTTGATAGAATTGTTCTGTACTCGTATCAAGGAAAAAGAAAGAGGGACTCGAATTGAAAATACACTAGAAATTAGAGCCCGACTACATGGTCCCTTTATGGTGGTCTGTTTTGGAAAAACCATTCTCCTGATCTTTGTACAAACTTATATTAAACACCCTTTTTCCTCTCCACCACAACACTTTATATGGGTTTATATATGTTCCTCTTCTACCTTTGGAAACCCCACAAAACCACAACTTTCCTTTCAATAAGTCCTCCGATCCTTCTCATAACCTCACCCACCTAAAGGTGGTACTTTGGTAGGGTGATTTCAATGTGTTAAAGCTGTGGTCTGAGCCTCCACCTTAATCAGAGATATAGGATGATTAAATAGTAAATTAGCATTATTAAGTAAAAGTTTTCTGCTATAGTTTGGTAAGATGAAGAAAAGCCATCACAGATGTGGAGAAAATTCTATACAAATTACAAACTATTTAATGATTCAGAATTCTTTTTCTATCTATTTATTATTGGTCAGACAAATTATTTATAATTCGGCCATTTATATTTTATAATATAATTGAATATCACAACAGATATTCAGATATAGTGCTGTTATGTATTCTCTGTCAGCTTCATATGATACTGACATTGGATTCTATAGGAGGTGCCTTGGATTGTTGTGTTCAAACTGATCAAATTTGTGCTTTTTGGGGCTCAATTATTCATCTGAATTGTTTGGAATACTCATTGAAATCAAGAAGTGAATGTCTTGCCCTCTTTGTCAGTTAGAGATGGTTCAATTATACAAGGAAGATCATAGAAATTCTTTTATCGGCAAATTTTTCTTTAATTTCTAATTTCTTATAGAAACCAAATCTTTCCAGTTGTCTTATGTGTTTTCATCCTTTCATTAATTAGAAACTCTTGATCAATTGATTTTGCAGGAAGGATAGCAACTACAAAAGAACAGTAATAGCCTGCATCATACAAGCAGTTTATTTGCTTGAACTTGACAGACAGGAGAACAAAACAGAAGAGAATAGCCTAGCTCCAAACTGGTGGAAACCCTTCAAGTACAAGCTGACGCAAACATTAATAGATGAAAGGGATGGGTCCATATTTGGGGCCTTACTGGAATGGGACCGGTCTGCAGCTCTAGCTGACTTTGTAGTGATGAGACCTAGTGGTGCACCAAGGGCTGTTCTAGCACTTAGAGGAACTTTGTTGAAGAGTTTTACTATTAGGAGGGATATAGAGGACGATCTCCGCTTTCTAGCATGGGAAAGCTTGAAGGGGTCTGTCAGATTTGGCATAGCCCTGGAGGCACTAAAAATGGCAGTTGACAGATATGGTAGTCGCAATGTATGTATTGCTGGTCATTCTTTAGGAGCTGGTTTTGCTCTCCAAGTGGGCAAAGCATTAGCTAAAGAAGGAATATATGTAGAGACTCATCTGTTCAATCCACCTTCTGTTTCACTAGCTATGAGCTTGAGAAGCATTGGAGAGAAAGCCGGGTCGGTTTGGAATAGATTAAAATCAATGCTTCCTTCAAGTGGTGAAGCTCAGACTAATGGAGAGGAACCAGAAAAAGCTGCTGGTGCAGGAGTTAAGACATCGAGAGAACCCAAAAAATGGGTTCCACATCTATATGTAAACAACAGTGACTACATCTGTTGTTATTATTCAGATCCAGCTATTACAATAAACGGCTCATCCAACAATGGTGAAGCTGCTGGCAAGGAGAATGCAGATCCTGTAAATGAGAATGTGGCAGCAAAACTGTTTGTGATGTCCAAGGGCAAACAGAAGTTTCTTGAGGCTCATGGCTTGCAGCAATGGTGGTCTGATGATTTGGAACTCCAAATGGCTCTAAACAATAGCAAGCTCATAAGCAGGCAACTCAAGTCCTTGTATACTCTGCCTCCACCACAAGCACCACCTCCACCAGCAGCAGCAGGAGACAAGCCTAGATAACACAAAGTGTTTGCTAGGTGACTCACCTTGAGTGCATTATTTTCAACACCATCAACAACCATACCAAATAAATGAGAGTGCTTGATGAACAGCTGTTTCTTTCTTTTCCCTGGCTTGTCAATTTGAAATATCTTGGAAAAACAAGAGGAACTGATTGATCCCCAACAAAATAAATACAACAACAGTGATGTTCCTAAATTCATGAAAGCTGTCAACCCCGTTGCTTCTCTTTGATACATAATATGGAGTTTTTCAAGTTTCTGTTGTTCTAAATAGATTGAGCAGGTTGAAATTCTCCTCCAGTCTGCTTTATAGTTAAGTTAGAAAATCCATTGCACACTGTTGATCCTAGATATTCAGTCTCTGGAGGGAGAGTCAGAATTAAAAATTTTGATGTTGGCATTCTGGGAATTGTTGTCAATCTTGTTGCTTCTCTTGGATATTGGAGCTTCTCAAGTTTCTGTTGGTCTAAATAGATCAAGCTGGTCAGGTGGAAATTCTTCATCTCCAGTTTGCTGCTAGTAAAGTTAAAAAGCTCATTACCATCCTAGCTATTCAAGTTTCTGATGTTCTAAATAGATCAAGCAGGTTGGAGTTCTCCATCTCCGGTCTGCTTTTATAGTTAAGTTAGAAAGTCCATCGCCCATTGTTGATCCTAGATATTCTGTTGGTCTAAATATATAGATCAAGCAGGTGGAAATTCTTCATCTCCACTTAGAAAGCTCATCACCATCCTTGGGTTGCTTAGAAGCACTTTTTCAATAAGTACTTCTAAGAAAGCGCTTGAAACCTGCTTGGTAAGGTATTACTTGGGTTGCTTTTGCCAATATAAAGATAACTTATTACCCTGAATAAAACAAGAAGGCGTATAAAGATAACTTGTTTCATGGCTATCGGTTTGGCAATATACACCTGAAGAAGGCCAAATATTATTTGAACTTTGAAGAACGGCCTACCACCGCTCGTACCATATCATCTCCATAACCCCCCACTGTCCATGCATTTAGACTAGTGTAGATGAAATTACAATGCAAACAAACTGAATGCAACTTCCTTCTTGATCTTAACTAGTTGTTAAAATAAGCACTTCTAAAAAATACTTGTGTAACTAGTAATTTAGGCTCCGTCTGGTTTGTGGGATGGGGATGAGAAAAGGGAAATATTCCTTTTTCTCTCATTTGTTTCAAGGGAAACAGGGGGATGGGATGAGAAAAAAGTGGGATGCAAGATCCCAAAATTGTGTAATCGGGGCACACCAAAACCGTGCGACCCCAATGGAAAAACTCGATAAAACTCGAGTTTTGTCTTCATCCTCATCGCTGCTGCTGGTAATCGCCACCACTACCACCACCGCTGCCCTTCTACCTTCTACCTTCTGCATAAGAAAATCAGCAACAGATGGTTTCAGGAACTTTGTGTTGGAAGCATGGGCTCTATGAGCTGTGCCAAATGCATCATTCACATAGAGGCCAGCAAGAGAAGCCAGCTTCTTCACAAACTCAAGGTCGTTCTTTTCTTCCTCCTTGTAACATTCTCAAGGACTAGAACACCTCCTTCTGGGATTGCAGCCACCAGCTTCTTAACATCCTCACCAATACAGTCATTGGCCATCTCAACCTATTAAAAGCATATGCATGAAGTAAACAAGAGGAATTTGCCACCATGGTAGAACCCAGATCGGAGGAATCTGTCGATTCTAGTTTCGCACGAGGTAACACCGTTGATGACGTTCAAGATAGCCATTGAATCAAAATAGTCAATTTGGCCTCTGTGAGAAGGGATTATGTGCTCTATCTTTTACTCTTTATTTCTCACCGTGCTAGCAACATTTTTGGTTCAGTCCAAAGTCAAAGACTGTTTAAAATAAAGACTATACTGAAACGGCTCGACCCCACTGGGGATCGAACCCAGAATCTCTGGTTCCGTAGACCAGCGCCTTATCCATTGGGCCATGGAGTCAATTTGTGTTATCACTCTATGTAACAACTTAATATCTATCTTTCTGCAGACATTTTGTATATCAAAATTTGGGATCAGCTAGGCCCCGTTAGAGTTGTTAAAGGTTGGTTTTCAGTTTAGATGAAGATTGATTCCAATCCCAATGATCCCATCCGATAATGTGTTCAGATCTGTGCCCTAGCAGATATCCGTCGTGTATTAGTAACATCAAGCCCCCTTGCGTAAATGTGAATTCATCGGTAACTCAGCCCCACTAATGAGTCGGTACGTATTATTACAGAACTGGTATATACTCCCGCACGCCTCACAGCCACATCCTACCCTGAATTGGGAACATCTCGCATGTATAGAATATCTCCTATGAATAATAAATAGGGTTTCTAGCAGATAAGAACAACTTTATTTTTATAAAATAATCAAAATAAAGTAACTTTTTTTTTGAAAAATATCAAGCATCGTCTGCCTCTTTCTATTTTTATTATTTTATAAAAGTATAATCTTATATTGATATTCAGGGGAGGAACATGTTACCAATGTGCGGCCATGCTGTGATGTCAGTGTGAGGAGCATATGTGAACTCATTGTTACAACGAAGATGCGGATTCGAGTAACATCATCGGAAATGATATTATCATCGGGAGATTTTACCAACACACGGCGAAGATGTGAACTCGTCTCCTATGGCCTATGGGATTCAGGCGTACGATACGATTAAATACAGAAAAAACCAACAATGTAACATATTTTATCCGTCATAAAAATGGAAATACTTCTTTAGAATTGAATATTGAATACTGATTTACATTATTAAATTGATCCAATGACCACGGCTAGGATTGAATTGCAGCTATCTAATACCGTACCTCTATGAACCATCATATAAGTATTCTCCTAACTTATCCTCTTGGCACTGGCCAGAAACGACAAGCAATCCCCCAGCCCCGCTCTCACTCTCGGTCGTCGCCCTAAGGATTCTCCGCCACCTGCGGCGGAGCAGAGACCGGATCTGCTCCTCACAACTGGCGCCTCACAGGCGCCTCACACGCAGATCCTACCATGCATTGAGAACATCTCCCGTGTGAGGCGCCCATTTGTGAGGAGCATATCCCGTCACGGCGGAGCAACTACCTCGTCCTTCACGCTAAAAGACAACGAGTCCCGCCTAATAAGAAACCTACCGGTGGGCGGGACCCAGAGATTGAGCAGCCCTTGCGGCCGCCCGGACGGCCTCCACACCTGAATCGCCATGCACTGAATCGGATTATCCGCCGGCTCCGATGCGTCTCCGCCCTTGAGCACGTCGCACAGCAACACCCTCGCACTCCCGACCGGCTTCTCCCTGATGTGCCCGTGAGCATATATATCGACGTTGAGAGCTGACATGACGTCATCCTCCGACAAGTCTTCGTGAAACTTCACCTTCACCACCTCGTTCCACGTCGGGTCCACGCCTCCCTCTTCGTCCACCTTCGTCTTCGCCACGTGCTCCCGCTCCACGTACACCACCGCGTATGCTCTCATCTTGGTCACATGCTTCACATTCTTCAGGTCCTGCGCCGAGTGGATCAACACTTCAATCTCCCTCATCCGCCGCTCCGGCGGCTTCTTCCTTCGAAGGCCGTCTGACTCGTAACTCATTTCTCCGATCGCCGGAAAATCAAAGCCTACACGGACTTTCCGGTGGATGAGACGGTGAAATTAGACGAGCGTTTTATAGGCGGGAAGTTAGGAAATAGCCAGACATTGCCTACCATGAAATTTATACAGCATTATTCCTTATTTGCCCTCGGACTCGGGGTTCGTAAGAAAGTGAATACGTGTTGGGTTTTGTAAATAATGTGAAAAAGAAGGTATTAGTATTATCGCTTTAATATAATGGAGTGCCGATAAGCACGCACTTTGTCGTTAGTAATGCCCAAATTTGTCAGAATGACAATGCTATGGAGTATCGAGCCAATAACCGTCAGATTGTAATCAATCTGAGAACTGAATTGGTGAAAGTCCCTTGTATGCTAATCAAACAGATAATAATAAAGATAACAATCTAAACTAATGTTCTATAAATCACTACATCTTAACCACACAACGTTCCAATTTCCAGATCATGACAAGAGAAGAAAAGAATGAAATGCCGACGGAACTGCCAAACTGAGCACCGACCACAATGCCACGTTATTCAGCGTCTTCTCTGCGAATGAATAAACCTGAGAAAAGACAAAACATATCCCTATTGACGAAAGTGCCCTTAAAGAATTCTCCATATTTCTTGCTTGCGTTGACCAAAATACCCCAATCGAACAACCTAATTACGATTGGACTAACCCTAATTTGGATTTGTAATTCTAGAATAGTTGTAGATCCGGCGTGGGTATAATGATCAGCATCAAGGAAGACTTTAATCGCTTTATCTAAGCCGTCGATCAGTTGCCATGCTTTTGGTATATTGGTCAAGTATGTGACAAGTGTAGAACTGTAAAACGGGCCGGGCCGTACCTCCCTCCCTTCCGATGTTTTGCGATATTTTGCGATATTCTAGGCCAGGTGGGCTGTAGGCCATACCGTGGGTTTGGGCCTTGATCGAAGGGTCAGAATGGCCTAATTTGTTTTTTCTTGACATTTTGATTTTTTTTTTAATTTTTTGTTAAGTAAAACTAAAGTAATTAATTTTACTTTGGAAATAAATTGAAAAAAAAATCTAATAAAGAAATGAAAAAAAAAATACTAATAGGGGCGGAGCCAAGGGGGGACCCAAGGGAGCCATGGCCCCCTATGGTCCAGAAATCTCCCCACGTAACACATTTTTTCATACTAGTTTCTTCCCTCCCCCCACTTTCCACCCAATGGTTGCACACTCCCCCTATGGCCCATCCATAAGTTTTGGCCCCCTTATAAAAAATTCTTATCTCCACTCCTACTAACCAAAATACAAAATAGACAACAAATTGGAAAAAAAATAGAAATTTTATTTCATTTACAATATAAAAATTACATTGTTGAGAAAATAATAAATAATTTATATAAAACTGAAAAAACTATTCCATCTCCTTGATTTCAATTAGCTGATGTCATGCCCTTCTTTGTCTTGTAATTTATCCTTAACATCCAGCAAATCTTTAAAGTAGATGTCTTTTTCTTGTTTCTCATGGAAGAACAAATGTCTACCTAAGTGGCCAGTATCACCCTTGTTACTGAAGCTAAAGTCAATCCTACATTTTTGGCAAGTGGCTCTTTTTCCCTTCCCCTCAACCTCCTCTATTTTAAATACTTTCTAAATCGAGCTAGTGAATTTACTATTGGGGAATTGGTTTCGGGAGGAGGAACAGGCCACTTTTTGTTCTAAAAAAAAACAAAAAATAATTTAATTGCACTTACCTAGATGGTTGGATTATCGGTTCAAAATCTCAATTTGATTTCAATGGTTAAAGCATCAAAGACCAAAGGCCCAAAACCTCCTAAATTGCTAAGTGTATGACACTATGACGATATGAGATGAGAAACTAAGAGAGTATGAGATAATGAGAATAAAGAATTGAGAAGAGAATTTAGAATTGCTAAGTTGGTGTAATGATAATGGTGGAGGATAGGACTATTTATATGAATTTAAAATAATTTAATTTCCTAAAATACCCTAAAAACTAGTCATTTTTTAATTGTTGGGAGGAGTATTTTGATCATTATAAAGTCATTTATCACTTTACCCAAATGCCCCAAAAACCCCAAATTGTTAGAGGGGCATTATTGTATTTTTCTTCTCCTAAAGCCAAAATACATAAATACCCATATATAACTATTTATAGGCTTATAATTGTTGATTAAGGGGTATTTCTATAAAAAAACCCATAAAAAAGCTAAAACTAGCCGTTTGGGGGTTCCCCAAAGGCCCCAACAGCTAGTTTTCTCAAACAAGTTGCACTCGACCCATTACAGGCCCATGGGTCGAACCATTCTATGTCGTGCCATAGGCTGTGTTGTGGGTTGGGCCATGTCGACATGTGGGCCGCGGGTGGCACAGTATGCACAATCGTGTCATGTCGTGCTGGCTCATGGACTTGAAATCCCCAACACAACACAACTCATACGATCATGTTGTGCCTAGCATGACCTGCATGTCGTCGTGCCAAGCCGCAGGAGGCACGACCCGATTTACAGCTCTAGATAAGTGGTATAAGAGCCTACCATTATGTCTCAAGTCAGAATTATGGAAAGGGTTATCTAGAGCAAAGTGAAAACAATGAGAGGGAAGGGACTATTTGACTCAAGAAGTGTGAATTGTCATGGAGAAAGCTACCTATGACTAGAGTAAAAGTTACTCAAAATGTTGATTGAAATACCGACCTCCATGATCCAACTGAAGGCATGACTCTCAAGGACCTTGGTTGGGTGCATCAAGATCTCAATCCAATCTACTAAGAGGGAAAACCCCCAAGAAAGTGCTTCAACAACCTGAGCATCCTAGAAACTATCGCCCACTGTCACCGTCCACTCCAGCACATATGATCCACGATCTTGTATCAATAGGGTTTCCTCCCAGTGAGCTTCTTCTCTAACAACCTGCTTATCATTCAAGATCTCCACCCTCTCCCTTAGCCTCTTTTATTGAAATCTTGTTGTAAGTACATGTAGTTTACCATCACCGGGACTACGACGAAGATGTTAAAAGGAAACCATATGGAGAAATCCCAACTGGGACACCTTTGTCAATGACACAATGACACTTAATCAAAATGGTGGAAGGCTTACACACTTGTGATGAGAACAAAGAGACATCCAGGATTTTTGATGGGCATGAAATGCCTCCTAGGACATGCAATGAGCAATGGAGTGTCCCTTGAGACTTGTGTAGACATAAAGGTCTCGTTCGCATTTTGATAAGTTACTTACCCGGGTAATTGTTTCCCAAGAAAGATTTACCCGTGTAAGTGCATTTACCCATGTTCTTTTATTTCTCATATAAACATGTATAAGGCAATGACCATTTTGTCCATAAAAGTCCATTATTGCAAGGGGCATTTTTGTCCCTTTCAAGTATTGGCAACTTTCCCCCAAGATGGGAAAGTTATTTACCCATCTAGGAGATGAGTGGTAAGTGATACCCAGGAAAATAAACTTTCCCTAGTCCCCACATAAATCTAAAAAAAGAGCATGAGATTTTTGGTCAATGGGAATCAAAATCCCATTGACCAGCTTTCCCCTCTCTCAAAATCCAGAAAAAGAACACCCCCAAAATGATATTGCCAATCTAAGACAAACCCAATACACTACTAGTGCCTTGCAATGGACATGACATGGCAGACCATACTATAACAAACGATGAATAGACCCCGAAACCAGCAATGGGTACAAAATGATATCACAACTCTGTGCATTACCAACATCCTACGATGAGTATAGAATAGCAACTCACACTGTGGTGAACGATAAACAAAGACAAAGCCGAAAATATATGTTCGTAGGCAATTCACACTCTACACAGTTGTGGCAAGCTACAACGAAATGCTCTAAATATGACTTACAAAAACATTCAAATATGTCAGCCGACTGAAAATCCTGAAACATGGCTGCAAGAGAACCCATGAAGGGGTGTAACCGACATGTGCTATGTGAGAACCCTTAGGGAAAGGAAACTCTATCCCTAGAGAGTCTCACTAGACACGTGGCAAAACCTTAGTGGAGTTCACTTGATAGATGACGTGGGGATAAAGATCCCCTTTCCTAATAGGGAAATGTCTTTTTTGGGATCTTCTCCTAATAGCATCAAAATCCCATCTATAAAAGGGAAAACAACTCTCTCCCATGGGACATGAGCTTATGACCCTAACTCTAGGGTTTCTTAGGACCTCTCTCTCTCTCTCTCTCCCCCTTCTCCTCTCTTCTCCACCGTTCTCTACAACCATGCTTCCATCTTCTTCTCTCTTCAGCGCCATTCCCTTGGACCTTTAGATGTTGGGCCAACTGTTCGGAGTCCATGGCAATTACACTTATAGTTGAGCTCGTTGTTAAGCTCCCAAAGTACCAACATTACCCTCTAAAGACTTACTCTTCAACATCTTCATCTTGACCAATAGGCTTGGGGTATTAGCCATATCTACATTAGTAAAGAAATTATAGTCAATATAAACTTAAAAAGACAAACACAATTAAAAAAACACAAGTCTATGTTGGCTGGCTTGATATAGGCCTCTACCTACATTTGGTTGATTGAGTTAACTTTAACTAGTCTAGCCTCGAATAAAAACTCCTTAACATTGACCTTAGCACCGGCCATCTTATTAAAGTCCATTTCCTCTTTGTTAACCAACATGGACCCCTTTAGACCCATTGTAGATTCCATCCACCTCATTGGAAAACACCACACTACCAACCCATTCACATGGTGCCCTTGTTCTAAACTAAAAAGTAATACCACCCCTTTAACTAAGGGTGGTCTTTTAGCACTAAGAGGGCCTAGAATACCCATGTAGTCAATTTAACCTAGCAATTCCAAGTTGTGCAAATGGTAGTGACTAGAAATCTCAAAGTGTTCACCACCTACTCATCCACTAAAAACCTTAACAACTACCAAGTTGTCTTCATAAACACATAGCCAATCCATGAGGTCTTGACAAGTCCCCTCTCTTCTTTGGTCGGTGCCCTCACTTCAAATTCCTCAAGTATGTGATATTTGTGACTAATCTCTCTATGTCCCCTGCCTCAAGACACTCTTAAGAAGCCAAATACCCTCCTCAAGTAGGTCATTGGCTGGTGACACATCCCTAGACTCAACCTCCTAGACAATAACTTCCAAAATCCCAACCTTGGGAACTCTCTCATTGTTGTCCACATTGACAATGTTCACCACAATGCCTTCCACTTGAGCCTAGTTGCCTACATAGACCTTGGTTTCTGTGGCCCTTGACTTTAGGAAAGGACTCATCCCTATTTGGGGACTACCAACCTTGGTCCCCCTAATTGCCTCACTAACTAAGTTGAAGAAGGCATTTGCTAACTCCAACACCAATCTAGGACACTTGGACTGAGAATAAGAAGAGCTAGTGGTAGTCGAAAAAGACATAATGAATAAGCAAAGAAAATAAACTTACCAAACCAACAATCCCAACTAGAATAGACACTGAGCACCAAACTAAACTCAAATATCGACCTAGCTCCGCTCTACTTTCCCCAAGTAGTCCAAAAGAAAATGGAAAAGTCCTAGTCACTCGAGACTCCTCCCTTATACATTACCTTCAATGGATCAAATCAACTTCCAATCAATTATGCTAATCTTACCCTGTCTTGACATCTAACACACATTCCACGGTTGAGCCATTGAGGGGTCACTTTGATAAAACATCTCAAAAGACAAAGAAACACATTAATTACACTATATATGCTAGTTATATGAATAGAATTGACGCGACCACCCAGAGAGCACGTACAAACCATGCACCACAAACTGAAATTCTCACATCTCCTTGGAACAAGCATAAAACAACTCAAACATGACACCCACTCCAACAATTAACATGACTACTTTATTTGATTGAGTCATTCTCTCACTAATAAGTAACATACAACCACCTCGGTCTTGAAAGTGGGAAGCAAGTGATGTGGCCCATCCACGTGGCTTAATCTCAGGCCACCATGTGTTCTTGAATGAAAAATCAAGAATCTCACTGATGACCTAAATCAGCCTGGCCATTTGACATAACTAGTTGATTCACTTTGGCCGCCTTCAAGGCCAAATACCATCTCTTAACATGACTACAACTTCTTGGAAAACACAATACCCCCTCTATAAATAGTTAAGGCATATCCAGAAGAAGGGACACACAATATAGCCCTCTTCTTACTCTCACCTCATCCTTTTTTTTTTCTTTTCTTTTTTCTTTTTATAATCAACCTCCTCAACTCAGCCTAGCAACCTCTTGCTTATTGACTTAAGCATCAAAGAATTTCCCCCAGAGACACACCTCAGGGCCATCTCTATCTCTTGTAAGTGCTTGCAGAAGTAGGTTAGTTCAACCAACCTCTTCAACTCGTATGGTATCCAACTACCTCTCACCTCTCATATCTGTTACCCAGATTCGGACTACAACACACACATAACTACAAGACACTACATCTGTGTATCAAGAACATCTCCCCATGAATGACATTGAGATGTTCCCTTAGATGTTTCTGATGTGCAGCTATAGTGTCTTGTGGGTAGCACTATAGGTGGTTGATCTAAATTATTCACTATAACTCTTTTCCAATTCCATGAACTATCTATTTTGGGTGGGTTTTAAGAAATCTTTTTCTTAGGTATTTCTTTATCATCATTTCCTTTTTTTTCCATACGTTTCCCTTTTCTATGTATGGGGTCTCTTTTTATATTATTACATCATATGAATTTTCTATGTAGTGGGTCTAGGGTGATTATAGGTTGGGCCGAACTTTGTACATATGATAAGGGCTATAGCCCGAGCTCAAACCCATGAATTATATTTTTTTGGTGGGCTTTAAGAAACCTTTTTCCAAGGCATTTCTTTATCATTTCATTTTTCCATGCATTTTCCTTTTCTATGTATGAAGGGATAAAAATGGACCGGGTCGGATTTGAATAGGGTATATTCGAATCCAATTTGGCACTGTTCATGTCGGATCCAAATATCCAATCAGATTTGATAAGACTCGATCTAAATTCGAATCCTATTGGATCTTTGGATCTGATTGATCTGACTTGTTTTCTTTAAAAATTAATAAATTATTAAAAAAAAATAAAATATACCAATTTAAATAAAGAAAAAACAAAAAATACAAGTATTTTTTAAATTATTTTCATCATATATACACATGCTTTTTTATAAAAAATAAATAATATAACAAATTTATAGAAATGCAATATAAATAATATATTTATAAATAAATAAATAACATATATATGTATTATATATATTTATATTTATAAATATATAACACATAAAATTGGATCTTCTTAGACCGAATAGGGGGGATCTGAATCCTATCCAATTTCTGAGCAGATCATAGGATCCGATCTAATCCAATCTGAAGGTCCAACCAAGTTTGATCTGAATTTGACTAAATAAGATCGGATCTTGAATTGAATTGAATCATGATCCGATCCATTTGCACCCCTATATGTATGGGGTCTCTTTTATATTATTACATCATATGAATTTTCTATGTAGTGGGTCTAGGGTGATTATGGGTTGGGCCAAGCTTTGCACCTATGATAAGGGTTATAGCCCGAATTGGGGATAGAGTTGGTTTTGGGTCTAGGTCTCTTAGATATAAAATACTAATAGGACCCCATGAGATGCATGGTCATTCTTAAATAAAATCCAAGTTGAAGGACCCTTATGACATTTTCAACCTAAACATTATTTTTGGTTATGTCATCACCATCATCCATGACTTATCCCAATTATATGCGGTCGGCTACATGATTCTTGTTTCACCACAATCTGTTATATTAAAATCCATATCCACTACTAATTATTAATGATTAAATCATTTCTTACTCTACCTAAGTCCTTTTTGGTCCACCCCTAGCCCCTTTATCCCCTTCAAATGTACCAAATCACTTCTTCTCAAATGTGTTGTTGATGGTCTTATATGTATGTGATCAAATCATCTTAGTCTATTTTCTCTAATTTTATCACATGTTGGAGCAGTTCCTAAGTTACTACATATGACTTAATTCATTATTTGATCCTTTATAGTTTTTCCACTCATCCATTTTAGCATTCACATTTATACCATGATCATTTTTTGGACACGTGGTTTCTTCACTGCCTAACACTCATTTCCATACAACAAGCTATCCTTATAACTATTTAATAGAATTTTCCTTTTAGCCTTAAGTGGTATTCTCTTATCACATTAAAGTCCAGATGCACCCCTCCATTTTGCCCATCTTGCTCTAATTCTTTGAGTAACATTTTTGGTTTATGTATTGCTAAATAAGCTTATATTAATTTTTCTATTAATGTTTATTAATTGTATTTTGGTTAGATAAATTGTTGTCAACTTTTGTTATTCTAAATTGAATTTAAATGATAAAACAAAGAAAATGATAACAAAATTTTAAAATATTTATTTCAATAAAAAAGTAGAAAATATATAAAATACATAAGGGCAAAAGATTTAAACCTCCCATAACTTTTCCCCTAAATATCGAAACCTCCCCTCTCCTTTTAACATGGACTAAGACCTCCCCTATTTGGGAATTGTCATCAGACAAAAATCTCTCTTCTATTAATAATAGATTTTTATGGTTAAAATGGTCGTTACCTTATTTACATGAAAAAATACACTTATTAGAATAAGTCTTATCTAAAAAACACTTATTTGGGTAAGTATATTTACCTGGATAATTAACTTATAAAAAAACAAACGGGCCTGGTCAATAGAAGCCAATTTACAATTCAAACGGTCAAAATCGGGTATTTTGGTAATTTTGCGGTTGTAGATCCAACAATGTCAAAGCTCGAGGAGGATGGTACTATTACTATTAGCATAAAACAGGTTAATCGCAACAGTCGAAAAAATACAGGGGTGGTTTCATCTATTTGCCGTTTAATTTATACGGGTAAGACCGGATGCCTGACCCGGGCCCGGATAAAATGTTCGTCTTCATCCTTAAAAAGAACACTGTTGACTGTTGAGTGTTGGCTATCGCTCGTCCGAGGAGGCGGACTCCGGTCTCCGGCAGGGCATTTTCGAGCAAAACCTGAGAGAGAGAGAGATGGACGGAGTTTCTTACCAGCGATTTCCAAAGGTGAAGATTAGAGAGATGAAGGACGACTACCTAAAGTTCGAGCTCCGAGAGACGGACGCAAGTATTGCTAACGCCCTCCGCCGCGTGATGATTGCGGAGGTCCCCACCATTGCAATCGACCTGGTCGAAATCGAGGGCAACTCGTCTGTGCTCAACGACGAGTTCATCGCTCATCGGCTTGGTCTCATCCCTCTGACTAGCGAACGTGCCATGGGCATGCGCTTCTCCCGTGACTGTGATGCCTGTGATGGCGACGGTCAGTGCGAGTATTGCTCCGTTGAATTCCACCTCCATGTCCGCTGCGACACGGACCAGACCCTCGACGTCACCAGCTACGACCTCAGAAGCTCTGACCCTTCCGTGGTTCCCGTTGATGTTGCCCAGCACTCCGAGTCCACCGGTTACGATGCTTCTGAGCAGAGGTAGGAGTAGGACTCCAAATAATGGAACCCTTTTCGAGTTTCTGATGATCTTCTAAAACCCTAAACCCCTTTTTGTGTAGTTTGAGAAGTAAACGGTATTTGTTCGTGTGGGCTTTCCTTCAGGGGGATTATTATTGTGAAATTGCGTCGTGGGCAAGAACTGAGACTGAGAGCCATAGCTAGAAAGGGGATTGGCAAAGACCACGCGAAGTGGTCGCCTGCAGCCACTGTTACCTTTATGTATGAACCTGAAATCCATATTAATGAAGATTTGATGGAAACTCTTACTCTTGATGAGAAAAGGGATTGGATTGAAAGCAGCCCGACCAAGGTTTTTGGCCTTGATCCCAATACTCACCAGGTAAGTTAACCTTGCTATCTTCCTTCTAAACTTTTCAGTATTGTGGTCATATTGCGGGGATACGTGTCTTCGATGTCAGACAAACTAAAAGTCGTAATGGTGGTTGTGAAGATGATGTTTTAAAAGATCTTGAGGACTGAGGAGTATCTCATAATAGTTCATGTAGGTTTTAAGTGTTGGTTTCAGAACAACCATCTAAGATGAAACTAAAACTCTTAAAGTATTAGAAGCAGCAGATGAAACTAAAACTCTAAGATGAAACTAAAACTAAAACTCCTTTCTACTCTCAACCTCTATTGCTTTCATTTCCCAAAATAAAAAGAGCATTCTCATAAACC
Source organism: Nelumbo nucifera (assembly GCF_055504915.1). NCBI lineage: Eukaryota > Viridiplantae > Streptophyta > Magnoliopsida > Proteales > Nelumbonaceae > Nelumbo > Nelumbo nucifera. The sequence goes on from NC_142652.1 coordinate 94,373,160, forward strand.
CTACATACAAAGAAACCCTATATACATAAAGCCCATTTTAACATAAAAGAGGGACCATACCAACTGGTAGATTACAATCTAATCCAATGGTTGAACAATAAGACAAATCCAATTATCTCCATTTTTTAACTACCTTCAAGATCTTTCATTTGTGCTTCCACTTATTTGCAAATAAGGCAAATATCCATTGGTCTTGAGAAACACCTCCAGCTACACATAACTTTCATCACCAGGTCCTGCTACCATGTGATTTAAACAAAAGCAGCCAATGCACTTTTGCACCTGTACCCGAGCTAACAATCCTAATTAACTCCAGAGAGGGACATCGATCATTCCTTTCTCCTAGTAGAAACTTTCTTCTCACCATCATCTGAACTTTGTAAACACATAACATTTGTTTTCATCTCAACTGCAAAAGAGACCTTTCGTGTGGCCACACTACCTTGTGCATCTCATTTCCCACAATCCATCAAAATTTTGGAAATCATTGTACATAGATGTTATAAACCCCTTTTGCAGTAAAGACCTTGCAACCTTTAGAATCCAATTGGATAAGTGATATTAGATTCTTATACATCTTTGGGACATATGCCACACCATTCAAATTGCAAACCACATCATTAAAACATTTTGATTTTCACTGTCCCCACACCCACAATATCACAAGTAGACCCATCACCCAATCAGACAACACTTGTTTTTTCTTGAAATGTACTAAAATATATTTTCTTGGACAAAATGTGCATAAAACATTCAGAGTCTAAAGATCATTCATCTAGAGAAGAAATGTGCATGCCTTTGGAGATTATGAGAACATCTCCATCATCATCCAATGTAGATTTTTTTTGATAGGTGACAGGTAAAAAATTTATTAATATAAATAGAGAATACAAAAAATATGTACAAGAAAGGGTCCCAAGGAGAGGTAGAAGCATCTTCCTCTCTACCATACAACTAATTACAAGATAGCTCGATACAACTGTCCCCTAGTGACCCCTTGTTTGGCCGACAAATCAGCCAAATTATTTGCACCGCTTGGAACCGAATGTAGTCTTACAGTCATATCCCTTGTTAACCATTTAATCCTCCTTATTACATTTCCATGAGTCCAAGATCCTTGCATTTCATTCCTTAGCTAGCCTATCCTCTACTTGAGAGTCCCCTTCAATAACTAGCCTCTCTATATTCATCTCTTTTGCTTTTTGAACCCCTTGTAGGACTGCAAGCATTTTAGCTCTTGTTGAGTCTCAAACTCCAATTAGACCAGAAAATAAGGCTGCTATATTCTTTTCTTTGTTCCTAAGCACTCCTCAAATTCCTAAGGAGCCTTGATTGTCAAAGATACTACCATCGAAATAAAATTTTAAGAATCTATCATGATGTGGTTACCATTCTTTGTAACCTCTACTTTGTCTTGTTGAAGACACAACCACTTCCCTCCAATTCCTTCTCAAATCATCAAAAGAATAGGATGAGAACAAATGCAGAGCTTTTACCCAATGAATCACCCTTGCCAAAATACATTCCAATACTGATTCCAAGCTTCTTTCTTCTTTCTTGAAGATTCTAGCATTTCTTTTCTCCCACATTGTCCATAAAACAACAACCCTGGTACATTTCCACAACATTCTCCCTCTCTTTTTCTGCCATCTAAAAATTTCAACCTCAAACAAGCTGGCCAAGCTCATAGGAGTCCACCTACACCAAAAAAGAGTGAAGAACCAATTCCAAATAGAAGAAATGAAAGAGTAGGAGATTAATAAATGAAAAGCAGATTCATCATTAGTCTTACAAAGTATGTACCAGTTTGGAGATAAGCAAGTAGTCTTTTTTCTCATTTACAGCATGTCTAGAGTATTGATCTTTCCATGAAAAACCTCCCAACAGAAAGCTTCAATTTTTAGGGGTATTGGTTTATACCAAACTTCATGGCAGGGAATGTGGAAGGAAGGATAGTAGGAGAAACCAAGACCCACAAAAAAGAAGCATAAGAGAAAAGTCCCTTTGGACTAGGTATCCAAATCCTCCCATCTGACTTGGTTAGGTTCATCACCACTTCCTCAAGAGTTTGCAGAAACTGAACAACAGAACACTCATTCTCCCTTAGCCCTTTTCTCAAACCCAAATCCCTGTTAGAGTTTTCAGATCCTGAGTAGAATCTTGAAACATGTTCTTTTTTTCTTTTAAAGAGAGAGCATAAAGAGAAGGAAAAACATCTTTCAGAGGTATCTCACTCACCCATTGGTCTTCCCAAAATAAAATTTTATTTCCAGAATAAACATCATACCTGATATGGCTTAAGAATTATGGGAGGATTATCTGAGTAGATTATAGAGGGGTAGTACAAGGGAAAGTTTTCTAGAGTTGACTTGATCAGAGTTATTCTTCCACCCAAGGAAATGTAGTTGCGTTTCCATGCCACTAGCCTTTTCTTAAACCTTTCTAAAATTGGAGTCCAAAAACTATCGTTCCTCGGATTGCCTCCCAAAAGAAGACTTGAGTAATTCATTGGCCACTCACTAGTAGAACAACCTAAACCCTTCGCTGTAGCTTGTATCTCAACATCCTCCATGTTTACCCTAGCTATACAACTTTTTTCTAAATCGATTTTCAGATTGGAAATCCTTTCAAACAACATCAATAAAATTCTCAAAGTTCTCACTTCTCACCTGTTGTGGGTTACAATCATCATAGAAAATGAGTATATCATCTACAAATTGAAGATGTGTAACCACTATACTATCCCTCCCAATTCTACAACCTCTTAACAAACCCCTCTTGATTAGCCTTGGTAATCATTCTACTAAGCACATTTGTAATTAGGGTAAACAGAAAGGGGGACAATGAATCTCCTTGTATCAACCCTCTATGTGACTATGTGTCGAGAAGAAATATCTGACCACACCGTTGACCAAAATAGAAGGATGACAAGTTTGTAGGCAATCACTAATCCACTTACACCATTTTTCCCGAAAACCACATACTCATTACCTCAATCAGACCAATACACTTGATCATATGCTTTCTCAACGTCTAGTTTGCACACTATCCCTTACCTCTAGATCTTTTTCTTTCCTGCACACATTCACTAGCAATTAAAATTTGATCAGTGGTTTTCCTATCCTAAATAAAAGCCCTTTGATATGGGGTGGTAATTGAAGGAATCACTGCTTTGAGCTTCAATGAGAGCACTTTAGCAATTACAAGGTTTAAAATGTCAATGTCGATGGAAATGTCGCTTACCAAAATATAGGACATATGTCGGAAGTGTCAGAAATGTCAAGGGGAAATATTGTAAAAATTAGAGACATTGTGGAAATATTATGAAATATGTGGAAATATGCAAAGATATTTTGTAAAATGATAGAAGAAGCATTAATACATATTTCTAGACTATTATCTTATTCCCAACCATTATATAAAGCTAAGAAACTAAGATTAATAACAAATTAGTAAATGACGATTTACTGATTTATTATGCATTTTGATGTTTTTACAAGGTTATCTGATATTTTCTTTTCTTATTTTTAATTCTGATTTATTATAAATTCTAATATATTTATTTCACACTAGTAAATAGAAATACATTTATTCTGATTTTTTAAATATTAAAGTTATAATACATTATTTTTTATTATAAATTTAATAAACTGATTCTCCTTTTTGTAGTATAAAAATTATGATAAATTCTGATTTATTATAAAACTTAATGAATTTATTATGATTTTCAATACTAAATTTATAATAAATTATGATTTAGTATAAATTTTATTAAATTTATTCTGATTTTTTATATTAAATGTAGAATATGGTTTATTATAAAATTTAATAAACATTTTCTGATTTTAATAAATATTTTAAAAAATACTAACTAGTTAAATATATTGTATTAATGGAATAATCTATATTAATATATTGTATTATATTAATATAATATACTAATATATTATATTTTTAATGTACATTAGTCAACATCATGTCGACATAATAGGAAAAACTGTATTTTTTTTGGTTATTTGGACCGATTTGGTTGACATTTCCGAAATATAGGAAATGTCGACCAACATAATGTAATTTTTAAATTACCATCCATTTTCATGTCGGTGAGCCTCGACATCAACATATGTCTGGCGACATTAGCGACATTTAGAGACATTTGAAACCTTGAGCAATTATTTTATAGCAAAATAATGGGCCTAAACTCCCTAGGACAAGACACCTCTGTTTTTGGGCATCAAAGCTAAAAATGTAGCATTGAGCCCTAGATTTATGACGCTCCTCTCACAGAACTGCTCAAAGGCCTCAAACAAATAATATTTTATTATCTCCCAACAATCTTGATAGAATGCCATGGTAAAACCATGAGGTCCAGGGGCCTTAGATCTATCCATAAAGAACACAACATTCTTAATTTCATAAATCTTAAATCTTTTTTTTTCCAAATTATCCCTAAAGGACTAATCCAAAGCGGGCCAATCTAACCATTCAACAACCAGTCAATCCTCCTCAGGCCTTTTATAAATTGATTTGATATGTTCCACAAAGATATGTGCAATTTCTGGTTGGTCTATCGCCTCCACACCATCTTTCACCAATGCAGAAATGATATTGTATCCTCTAGCTCCTTTCTTTAGATTCCATCTACAAGTCTTTTCCTTTGCATTTAGTGACTCTTCAACTTCCGTTCTATCCAATAGTTCAATGTGAGCAGCTAAACGTTCTTTTTTCTCCCCAAGTCTCTCAAAATGATCCCTATTCCACTCTTTTATTTTGGCTTTCAATCTTTGTGATCTCTTTGAAACCTAACCTCTTTCTATTTGTACTTGCACAATTCCTCCTTCCACCATTCTTCCACTATGGAAAAACTATGGGTGGGTTAACCACAAATTCTCAAATATGAATGGTATTGGACCTCTCACCAACCCTTCTTGCCCTAGCCTAATTGGGCAATGGTTTGAGGTTACTCTAGGCAAGGTTCTAGCTGTCAACCCCTTCCAATGGGATTCCCAATCTAAGGAAAACAAGAATTTTGTCTAGTTTGGACCACGTTGGGTTTGCTTGGTAGTTAGACTAGGTAAAGGGGAGCCAGGGAGGATGAAACATTTCTAAGTTCAGTAATGGCTAAGTGCTAAGGAGGTTGGCTCGGATTGGGAGGAAGGGGTGGTGCATAAAATCATGGAGAACAGAGCAGAGAAGGGGGAGGTGAAGGGATGGTCGCAGGAAGAAGATGAAGGTGAAGTGGAAGAGGTAAAGGGTAAAACTGGAAGTTCAGGGGAGGTTAGGAGTAAGGGAGTAAAAGAGGGAGGGCATGTGGAAAGTTGTAAGGAGAAGGGGAAAGAAGAGCAAGGAACATGTGAAAACGTGGTGGTGGGAGAAATAAGATAGCTGGTAGAGAGCATTAACAGGTTGAAGTGTTCAGGTGGGCTTCACATAACTCTTGGCAAGTTGTTGTTGGGGTGGTTTAGGGGAGTGATTCATGAGGTGGTGGGTTAAGACTCAGATGTGTTTGTGGAAGGAAGAGAAATTCTTGATGAGGTGTTAGTGGCTAGCGAATGCATTGATTTGAGGCTAAGGAGTGGAAGGGCTGTTTGGTGTGTAACTGTGTAAGTTGGATATAGAAAAAGCATATGATCAAGGTTCAAAGTATTGATACGATATGCCCTGTATTGGGCACATCGTATCATATCTTTGGGTGCCTGTTACACCTGTTTACAGGTGTTTTCAGGAACCCCTTTTTTATTAAATAATATATAATTATACTTAAAACTGAAATTTGAAAAAAAAACTAAAAAAAGGCATATCACTTGAAGTACCAATACACCTCTGCCAATACAATCTATTAATGAACAAGGGAGAGCAGTTGGGTTGGGTTGAGGGGTTCAAAGTTGGGCCAGATGGGCCTTGCATATCACACTTGCAATATGCTGATGATACACTTCTTTTTTTAGATGCTTCGGTGGACCAAGTGTTGAATGTAACTTTTATTCTTTTTTTTTATCAGTAAAATGTAAAAGTTAATCTTATTGATAAAAAAATGTAAGAGCTATTCTTGCTAATTTTGAAATACTGACAGGGTTGAAAGTGAATCTTGCAAAAAGCCTTTTGATTGGAGTAGGGGAAATCAGAATAGAGGACATGGAGCAATTGTTTGTTGTTCTTGAGTGTCAGGTAGGGGAGTTACCTTTCTAGTATGTGGCTCTTCTGGTTGGCTCTAAGTCAAATGCAACAGGGATTTGGAATCCTCCTGTAGAGAGAGTGGAGAGAAGGCTGGAGAGTTGGAAAGCAAAGTACCTGTTGTTGGGAGGCAGAATTACTTTGATAAGAAGCGTTTTATCATCTCTTCCTACTTACTACCTCTCATTGCTGAAAATCCTATCAGAAGTGGTCAGGAGGGTAGAGAAGATCCAAAAGGGATTTCCTTTGGGAAGGGGTTGGGGGCTTTAGGAAGTATCATTTAGTTAAATGGGACAAGGTGTGTAGGCCAAAGGAGGGGGGGGGGGGGCTAGGAATTAGAAGGTTGAAGATCTTTAATAAGGCACTGCTGGGTAAATGGCTGTGGAGGTTTGGGCAGGGAGAGGGCGTCTCTTTGGAGTAGAGTGGTGGTAGGGAAATATGGGGTGGTGAAGGTTCATGTGGGAAAACCAAGGGAGGTGACTAACTCTTAAGGGGTGAGTGTATGGAAAGGAATAATGGGCTTCAACCAGGATTTTAGGAGTTTGGTTAGATTCAATGTTGGAGAGGGTGGGAAAGAGATTTTGGGAGGATGATTAGAATGAAGTTGGGAAGTTGTATGAGGTCTGCTTGAGGTTGTAAAGGCTGTCGGAGCATCAACTCAGGATTAACTGATGCTATGAAATCAGAGGTGATCAGGTGGTTTGGTGCCCAAAGTTTAGAAGACCACTATGGGATCAAGAACTGGAGGAATGTATTGTGTTGCTGGAAAGTAGTCCATTTCAGTCTCATCTAGTGATGATGGCCTTTGGTGGAAGGAGAGTAGGGATGGAAAACTCTCAGTACAGTCCTACTTAGGCCTTATCAAGACCATATGACCACAGGACAGGCAGAAGGTGTATGGGGAAATCCAGTCCCTTCGGGTGGAAGCTTTTGCATGGTTGGTCTCCCTGGATAGTATCTTATCAGCAGACCACTTGAAGAGCATGGGCTTCAGCATGGCGAGCTTCTGCTATATGTGCAAGATGGAAGAGGAGACAATGGGCCATTTATTTTTCTCTTGCAAGGTAGCCAATTTTATCTGGAAGTTTTACTCTACACTATCCAGTGCTAGAATCTTTCAGCCAAGATCCACTGCTGAAATCTTTTCATCTTGACCAAGATTTAGAGGGAGCAGGAAGGCAAGGATAGTTTGGTGCTGTATACCTTTTGCAATATGTTGGGCTATATGGAACGAAAGGAATAGAAGGTTATTTGAGAACAAGCCCAAGAACATTGAGATTCTAGTTGCTTCAATTGGCAAACTAGTGACAGTTAAGGTATAGATCCTTCCAGATTTTGCTCAAATAAATAGAGCAGATTTGGGAGAGAACTTCTGGGATGTGCTTGACACCCATTTGGATTGTGATGTACTTTTCCTTTTTTTTTTTCTTTTTAATGAAATCTTTTTTCTTTATTCTTTAAAAAAATTGGAAGGTCAAAGGTCTTAAGAGATAAAAATAGGTCGAAGGGGCTGGAGGTTTTAAGAGGGAAGGACATAATTGAAAAAAAAGGCAAAGTTGTTGGGTTTTTTTGAGTAACTTGACAAAAAATGAGCAACGGTTGGGAGAAAGAAAGCTAGAAACCCAAAGAGGATTGGGTTTGGATGCTGACGACATTTGGGAATGGTAAGAAAGTTTCAAAGGTACTGAGAGAAGGGAGATCGGTTGGGGAACTTGAGAGAGATCGATCATTACAGCAGAATGAAGATGAGGATGAAGACAAGGGCCCTGAGGTCTCATAATGATTTTTTTGATAAGTAAAAGAAAAAATTATATTAAAGGGAAAACAAAAAAGGAATACAACCAAAACAGGTGTTTAGATCACACCCCACAAGCCCCCCTGCAAGACCTCCAACCCATTCTAAAACAAACAAACATACAAAAGGCAAGCTCAATAGGTGCCACTTATACTTCATTCACACAATATGGCAGTGGAGCATAATCACTCTTCAATCTCTCCAAACTCTTCACAGCTTCCTTCCCCATCCCAATTTTCTCCTTCAAGAGCGTCTGCCAGTCTCTTCGTGTTTTCTTCCCTACTCTTCATTTCAAAGGCTTCGAAAGCTTTCCTAACAATACTTTCCCCTCCCAAAAAGAATAAGCCTAGAGACTTTCCGATTTCCACTTCTCTATCAACTAAGCTCTTCAAATCCGCGCTTCCTCTTTTTTTCTTCTCCTCCATCTCCTCATTTGAAGAGGACTCAATATTCTTATCTTCAATTGAACACTCCAACCTCTCTTCCAAACCAATCTTTCTCAGATCCTTATCTTGGGATGTTGCTGAAAAAATCATGTTCCCGTCTTCAACCTGCAAAGATTGATTCTCTGCTTGGGTGATCTCTATAACTCGGCTGAAAGTTTTTGGAGTCTCTGCTTCATTCGAAGCCTTTGAGACTGACAATTTTGGCTTACCTCCTTTTCTAAGGTAAACCCTTATATGGTGTTTTGTTGGTCCTGCCCCTATCAAGCCCCCCTTCAGACGAGAGAAAATTTTAGTAACATGAATAATGTGCGAATTACTTGAACATCGATTCTTCTTTTGTCTCCCCACATCACTAGCCAGCTCCTCACTCTCCTCTATCTTCCTTCTTCGCCCCAAATCTACACCAAGCTTGCCGACCACCACTTCCTCACAAGGAGAGGAATAATCTGATGCCGACTTATCCAAAGGAAGAAGCCAAACTTCTACATCATTTGCTTTAATATTCTCAGGTTCATCTCCACTTTCAGCAACCTCCAAACTATCAACTCTATCAACCTCCTTCCCCACCAACCCTTTCCCCTGATCAAACTCCATCACTTTTTGTCCCTTGCCAAAACCAAACACTCTAGGCATTAACGAAGCTTGACTGGCACCACAAGTCAAATAAAAGTCTCCCTTTTGAACAGCTGGACTGCCAACCTCCTCAACCGACTCATTGGTTTTTCCGTCACTAGCATTTGGAAGACAACCATCTTGAAAGCCTCTGAAATCACTGCTACATTCTTCCTCTTCTTCGACACTCGTCTCAATCTGTCTCTTTACCTCTTCTTCATATTTGGTGATTACCCAAATTCATTTATCTAACTTTCCCCTGTTTTCCTTGACAGCAAAAAACCTCCTCGAAGCCCTCCACGTTCCAGCCTTTGAGTTTTTGAAAAGGACCCGACTCCTCTTATCAATTGAGTTTAAACACTGGGAGATCTGATTGAGGGAGACTGCTTGGCGTAGGCGCAACATCAACTGATTCAACAAGTTGTCGACAATCCTAATCCCTTGGAGATTATGATAGAGGAGAATGAAAAAGGAACAGAGGAAGAAGGGATGGGGATGCTCTAGAGGAGTCATCCAATGGTGGTTTTCTCATTGATGAAGTAAGTCCATTTGACTCTAATTCTTCAGATGCCTTGGATGAGCAAAGGGAGGAAAGGATGGAAGGAAATAAGAAGATAGTAGAAGAAGAAGAGAGGGAAGGAAGTGGGAAGAGAAAGTCGTTGTTCGAGGTTGAAGGGAGTGGTTCTTGGAGTAGGGTTTATAATAGGAAAAGGAAATTAGTGGGTTTAACGAGTGGTGAAGTTGGAGTGAAGGGGGGGGAGGGGGAGAGGGGGGAGGAGGATAGAGGGAGCGGGGAGGAAGAAGAGGCAAGAGAGGTCAAAGGCCAAGATGGTACTAAAATTATTAAGAACAGAGAAGTGGTGGTTAATAAACTAGTGGAAAGGGATGTGATAATTGGGGAATCCTTGGGTTTATTTTTCTAGGGAGGGGGAGGCTTTGCACAGGCTGCTTTTGAACAAGGGGAAGAGTGAGGGGCTGAAGGGCTGAAATCATTGTAGTTGTCAGAAGGGCAAGAATGAAGCTATTAAGTTGGAATATGAGCGGGCTAAGGGAGAGAGCAGAAGGGCAGTGGGGAGGAATTTGATTAGAAAACACAGACTAGAGAGTGTTGGCTGCAGCAAACAAAATTGGAAAATTTTGATGTGGGCATGAGGGAAGAAATCTGGGGAGTGAATAGTGAATAATGGTTGAATTTAAAGGCTGAAGGGTTGTTGGGGGGGGGGGGTTATATTGCGGGATCCAGAGATGTTTAGGAGGCCAAGAATCGTTTGGAGATGCATTCCATTTGCAGTAAACTGGATCATTTGGAATGAGAAGAACAAATTAGAACAAGTCCAAATCATTGCGTTGTTAGTGGCCATAGCTGGTAAATTAGTGTCTAATTGGGTCTTGGTTCCTCCAGATTTTGCTCAGGTCATTTGAGCAGCCTTAGGGGATGGTTTGTGGGGCGTTCTAGAGCTTCAAAGATGTAATGTTGATTAGTTCTGTGTAGAGTAGTTTTTTTGGGGTGTCACCTTGAAGCAAGGGAAGCTCTCTTAATAACTCACAAGACTCAATGAACATATTAAAGTTCCTCATGCTAGTGGTTATTCGTTGGCTTGGTTTGTTGGTTTCATGGGAATACCTAATTACATTGAAGACCCCACACTAGGGACCCTCCCAAAGACCTCCAATTATAGACATTTCCCTCCATTTCTCACATTCTTGAATTTTAAAGACATTGTAAATTTTCTTATCAATTCCTCTACACAATCCACCACTACTAAATTCATCCCATTTTTTCCCATATAAGACAATCTCTTTTTATATAACCAAACTTTGTGTATTTGTAACACTGTCTGTACCTTGCTCTTTTTCCTAACCTTAGATTTAGATCTGCCACTGTCAAATCTTTTGTTAGATGATCCTCATTTCTGATAGATTCCTTGCATAACCATTGGAAAATCATATCCATTCTCATATTTGAACTTCCTCCTAACCTCATTGGATAAGAAAGACGTAGTGACTTCCTCCAACTTCATTGTATCTTTCCCATACAGTAGTAATGTTATGACCAAATTTTTGTATGAATTAGGAAGTGTGGTAAGAAGCAAAAGGGCCTTATCTTCTTCCTCTACCTTGACAGTAACGTTCCCATTTGATGCAAGATACTGTTGAACATGTTTAAGAGTTATAGGTGATTCTCATCTTTCTCCATCTCCAATCCATATGTAGTTGCCGCTTTAGATACAACTTTGTGGTTAAATTTTTCCTCAAATAGAGTTTTTCAGCTTCTCCCACAGCTTTTGGTCTAGAATCTTCCTCTATAATGCTATCTGTCATGAACTATTAAATTGTATTAATACACTTTGATTTGATATCTTATCCTCCCAATCAGCATCCTTCATATCTTCCGGCCTCCCATCTTTTCCCTTCAACACTCTAGTCAAGCCTTATTTAATCAAGATGTCCTTCGTCCTCCTTTGCTCTAGGGTAAATCTGCCTTTGCCATTAAACCTCTCAATTGAGAACTGAGAATTCATCTCTTTTTGCTACTATTACCTCTTAAACAATTTTACAAGCATTTTGTAAATGCCAACTTGGATGATCTTATACCACTTTGTTGGGCTCACAACAACCACCCACAAGATGAAACCACAGTATTTAAAATAAAATAGCAATCAAGAGAATCCAATATTAACAGAGAGAAGAAAACAAACACCACCAAGAACACAAAGGATTTACATGGTTAGGCCTTACCTACCTATGTCCACGGAAGAGATGAAAACCTTTCTTTGTTATGAAAGGAGGGTTAGAGCGAAGGAGGTCTGGACACGTGGCCGTGGCTGGAGGAAAGAGTCCTCCTAATGTGGAAGCTGAAAAATCGCTTGCTAAAAGCAAAGGTGTTTTTCTGGAAAAGTTTTCAAATGTTTTTGAAAACAAAAACTTCTTTCCTGCTGGTTGGTCTTATGCGGATATGGTCAAAGGAGAGTCCCGGTCAGACCAGGGGGGTTCGTCTCAGGTCTAAGATAGAGTTACCTGCTATCGATCTGAACCGGCCAGCTCAAGGTGGGGTTGGTTTGCTCATGTTAAGCTAAGGGTCCAAAACTTTTCGTTGGACTCATGTTACCACTTAAGTGGTCACGTGAGTCGAACCACTATGCAACCGACGATAGACAAAAACAAGCGTCTATCTTCTTCCTCACGCGACTCATATGTTGGGGTCCGAAAATCTTTCTCAGGCGGCCAGATTTCTTCGAAAAAGCCCCTGTGCTGGATTCCGGTGGTGAAGCTTAGAGAAGGCGACCAGAATGGTGCAGAAGGGGATAGGCCAAACCCTAGATATTCCAGAGAGAGTAGAGAAGATGGTGAGGATGAGGATGAAGGATGGGTTAACTGCGATAGTTCGGAGGAGGCGTCAGATTTAGATGGCGAAGATGAAATCCAGTGTGATGAACGTCCAGGAGTGGTGGAAAACACTTTCAACACAGATATTTTGTTCTCAGAGAGTGTAGAAGAGGACTCTTTCTTGCATAAACCCTCCGCTGGGTGTGGAGAATTGAATGGTGCCGAGCATGCTTTGGAAGACAAGGGGGAAAATCGACCTCCAAGTAGGGAAGAATCAAACTAGGAGAGCAACTTAAGACAAGGAATCTGCAAGTGGATTTCGGCTGCTCACCAGAATTCGAGCAGAGAGTGCAAAGGCGGGGATGGACGACAGAGCCTCGGAAGTACGAACAAGGGTGAAGTAAGTCTAGGTAGCGATAAGATAAGCCCTACCCAGCGAGTGAAAGGACTAACCCATTCGGTCGTTATTTCTCCTATTGCCTATGGCCCAGGTATGGCTGTGGTTTCGGTTTTCGATGCTAATGTCTACTCTGCCTGTGGTGTTTGTCTCTCAGATTCCAGCTGTACCCCATTGCTGTGTACCCAAGGGTTAGAGGCTGATATTGGGGAGTTACAGGTGGGGGGTGAGAAGGAGATGAGGGTGGGGGAAGCAGTTTCAAATGCTGTAGTTAAGATTCTGGCTAGGGTGGAATCTAAGGAGGATAGTGGTAAGATGGAGGAGGAAAAGGAGGGGAAGAGGAGGAGTGAGGTAGGGGGGAAATGAAAGACATGGGAGTGGATGAAGAGGAGTCCATAGCTGATTTTGTGGCAAAGTTAGGTTGCAAGGCTAGAGACTTGAATGAGTTGAAAGGATATTTACAGATTGAAAGAGAAGGTGGGATTAGGAGGAAGAGAAGGTTAAGTGAAGCTGAGAAATTGAAGTTGGAAGTGGATGGGGGTAATGATGCTAGAGAAAGGAGAGGGAGGGGAAGAAAAGGAGGTTCCTAGGAAGAAAGGGAGTGGGGCTGAGCAGAGGTGTTGAAGAAATGAAGATAGTAGGAATGTGAGAGGGTTGGGGAGTGCTAGGAAGAGAGCTTTAGTAAAGGAGGTTTTAAAGAAAGAAAATCCAGACATATCTAAGCTTATGACATTTGACAAAAGGTGGGCCAGGAGTGTGTGGAGAGTGAATGGTCTAAGTTGGGCTATGAGTCCATCTTGGGGCTCATCTGGTGGCTTAATTATTCTGTGGAAGGATGAAGTAGTGGAGGGAGTGGAAGAATTAATGGGAAGGTTCTCAATCTTGGTTAAATTTAAGCAGGTGTCAGATGGGTTTGAATGGGCCCTTACCAATGTATATGGCCCCAATAGTTATAAACAGAGGAAGGAGTTGTGGGAGGAGCTGGAAGATGTCAGAGGACTGTGGGAGGGGCCTTGGTGTTTAGGAGGGGACTTTAATGTAATCAGATTCATTGAAGAGAGTAACAAGGAGAGACAAAGGAGTACTACGAGCATGAGGAAGTTCAATGAGTTCATTAATGCTTTTGAGCTAAAGGAATTGAATCTTCAACACAATAGCTTCACTTGGTCCAATCTCCAAGCGGAACCTATTTGCTGAAAACTAGACAAGTTCTTGTTCACCACAGACTAGGAGGAGCATTGGGCAGATTTGGTGTCAAGGGACTTAACCAGAGTTACTTCCGACCATTGGCCAATAATGATTTGTAAGTCCGATCTTGGTGGAAGTGGACCCTTCCCTTTTAGGTTCGAAAATATGTGGTTACTTCACCCGGACTTCAAAAACAAGGTAAAAAATTGGTGGAATGAAAGTAACCCGAAAGTCAATTGGGTAGGGAGTTCCATTGGAAGCTAAAAGATCTGAAAGTCAAAATTAATCCACTTTGGTAGGTTAGAAGAGAGGAAGCAGCAGTTGATAGGTCAGATAGAGGATTTCGATGCTAAGGAAGAAAGGGGTTGTTTTGGGGAAAGTGATAAAGAACAGAGGTGGGAGTTAAGGAAGAGCCTAGAGGACACAATTTTCCAAGAAGAGACTAGTTGGAGGCAGAAATCTAGACATAAATGGGTGAAGGAAGGAGATAGGAACACAAAATTTTCCCATGCAATTGCCAATAGCAGAAAGAAAAACATCATATCTAAGTTGGTAGTTGATGGGACAGTTTTGACTCAACAACATGAGATTGCCAAGGCTTTTGTGGAGCACTTTAAATCCATCTTCAGTAAGCCTCTATTGAAGAGATTAAGGATTGATGGATTGGATTGGTCTAAGCTCCCTGCTAAGTTGATTGTGTGGTTGGAAAGAGAGTTTGACCTGGAAGAAATTAGGGATGCCATTTTCTCCATGGATAGATCTAAAGCCCCGGGCCCTGATGGTTTCACGATGGCTTTTTATCAAGATTGTTGGGAGATAATTAATGCTGATCTTCAAGATGTGTTCTCTGAATTCTTTGAAAGAGGTGTATAAACCCGGGCCTGGATTCTACTTTTATAGCTTTAATTCCGAAGATTGAAGGAGCTTATCACCCTAAAGAGTTCAGACCCATCAGTTTGGTTAATAACTTCTATAAGATCATTGCTAAGGTTCTTTCTAAAAGAATTAGAGAGGTGCTCCCCTCAATTATTACCCACAATCAAGGTGCCTTTGTGATGAATTGACAAATTGTGGACCAAATCCTGATTGCCAATGAGAGCGTGGAAGAATATAGAAGTAGAGGTGAGAAATGACTGGTGTGTAAGCTAGATTTGGAGAAGGCATATGACCTGGTGGATTGGTCTTTGCTGTTGGAGGTTTTAGAGTCTTTCGGATTTGGGAAGAGATGGTGCAAGTGGATAAAAGGGTGCATTAGGACTTGTCATTATTCTGTGTTAGCGAATGGTAGGGTGGTGGATCACTTTCTAGTTGTTCGGGGTATTAGGCAAGGGGACTCTCTATCCACCTTCCTCTTTACCCTAATTGCTAAAGTGTTAGGGGGGTTGATTGAGAGGGCATACTCAAGAAGCTTGATTAGTGGATGGAGAGTGGGGAGGGATAGGGTTCCGATCACTCACCTACAATTTGCAGATGACACAATTCTGTTTTGTGATGGAAAGGAGATTAGTTGGGTGAGTAACTTGAAGAAGGTGATTAAGTTGTTTGAACTAATGACCAACCTCAAAGTTAACCTTGGTAAGAGCTGTGTGATTGGTATTAATACGAGTGAGGGAGAGGTGGAGGAAAGGGCTTGAGTGTTAGGTTGTGAGATAGCTCATTGGCCACTGAAATATCTAGGGCTTCTTTTAGGAGATAATCCTAGAAAAATGAGTTTTTGGAATCTGATGATCGACAGATTCAGTAAAGGGCTAGCTTCCTGGAAGAAGAATTATTTGTCTCTAGGGGGTAGGATTACACTGATTAAGTCAACATTGGCAAACCTTCCAGTTTATTTCATGTCTATGTTTAGAATGCGTGAGATAGCTCATTGGTCACTGAAATATCTAGGGCTTCTTTTAGGAGATAATCCTAGAAAAATGAGTTTTTGGAATCTGATGATCGACAGATTCAGTAAAAGGCTAGCTTCCTGGAAGAAGAATTATTTGTCTCTAGGGGGTAGGATTACACTGATTAAGTCAACATTGGCAAACCTTCTAGTCTATTTCATGTCTATGTTTAGAATGCCTGAAGGAGTCTGTAGGGTGTTGGAAAAACTGACGAGGGACTTCTTATGGGGACCCGAGGAAGAAAAAAGGGACCATAGAGTTAGGTGGGATCTAGTTACAAGATCTAAAAGTGAAGGGGGCCTGGGACTGGGAAACCTCTAGAAGAAGAAAGAAGTTCTTTTAGGGAAATGGTTATGGAGGTGGTCTAAAGAAAGGGAGAACCTGTGGGCCAAAATAATCCTAAGTATTCATGGGCAAGAGGCAATTGGCTGGGATTCGAGACTCTCATCTAGGGCTTCAAGAGTTTTTCCATGGAAGTCGATCCACGCCATCCTTCAATCTTTTCTTCCCTTCATCAGGTATGATCTTGGCTTTGGCTTGTCAGTTAATTTTTGGGAACACATTTGGGTGGGGATTCCCCCTTGAAAGAGCAGTTTCCCTCTTTGTTTGCTCTGTCTAGGTTTAAAAGTGAACCTGTAGCTACCTTTGCTACCGTGTCTAATTCTGCTATTGGTTGGAACTTGGGTTTTAGAAAGGCGCTTAGAGATTCTGAATTGGAACCCATTTCGAATTTGCTTAAGATCCTGGATGAGGTAGTCCTTAAGCCTTCCATTGGGGACTCCAGGGTCTGGTCTCTTGTCCCTTCGGGCATCTTTTCTTGCTCCCTCTTTTTCAAAGCGCTGACATAGCCTAGTCCGGTTCTGGGGTTTTCCTTTCCAGTCCGGGAAATTTGGGGTAATCCAATCTCTCCAAGGGTAGGTGCTTTTTGCTGCGAAGCATTCCTCGAAAAGTGTAACACTTGTGACCTACTTTAAAAGAAAAGGCCTAATTGGTGTTTATCCCCACTCTGGTGCATCTTATGTAAGAAGAATGGTGAAAGCTATTATCACTTGTTTGTTTCTTGCCCTTTTGTTTCAGATATTTGTTGTTGGTTTTTTTTCTCTATTTGATTGTAGGTGGATCTCCCCTTCTAGTGTGCAAAGCTTGTTTAGCTCCACAACAGTGAGGGGTTTAAAAAAGAGAGGGAAAATATTGTGGAGTTGTGCTAGAGCTGCTGTTTGCTAGACGGTCTGGGAAGAAAGAGATCAAAGAGTATTGCATGATAAAGAAAAAAAGTAAGGAAGCCATCATAGAACTTATTTGTGTTAGGGTGGCTCATTGGGTCAAGCCTTTGAAGCTCTTTGAAGATTATTCAGTAGGAGACATCATTAGAAAGTGGGAAGGAGTGGCTCGGTCAGCTCCCATGTCCACTGCTCTTAGACTTGTTTGGACTACACCAGATCTGGGTCTCATCAAATTGAACTTCGATGGTAGCAGTGAAGGAAATCCAGGCCATTTTGATATAGGTGGTATCTTCAGGGATGAAGAAGGTAGAATCATTGCTATGTTCTCAGGATCTATAGGCTGGGGGGACTCACTGAGAGCTGAAATCTTGGCAGCTCTAGAAGGATTTAAAAGAGCTTAGCAACTGAACATTAGTAAGCTGTTGGTGGAAGGTGACTCTTAGTTGACTATTAGATGGTTGCAGAAGGGAGTGTCCAACATGTGGAAGTTCTCAAATGAAAGAAAGAAAATTATTCAGTTAACTCGGAATGACTGTAAGGGTTCAATGGGCCAAGAGGTGCACTAACTCCATGGCTGATACCTTGGCCAAACAGGGGGTGGGAAGAACAAATCTTTTTTGGGCTGTATTATAATATGTGCTTTCTGTTTTGTTAGGGAGGGTTAAGACTTTTTACCCCTCCCTTTTGGTTGTAATTTCTATCTCTCTTTTAATAAAGTTTCTGTTATTGATAAAAAAAGGTATATGGTTTCTTGTGCTTTGCAACCCAAACCAATGTTTAACCCTTGTACACCCTTTCTCTCTTTCCTCTCTCAACTTGAAGAACACAACAAAAGAAAAAGAATCCACTCTTACACCAAGAGCACCCTTCTTATCTCAACCTCCCTTTCTCTCCTCTCCCAAAAGAAAAAAAAAGTGGTCATAAATTCTACATACAAAAAGAACCTCATATGTGTAAAACCCACTTTAATCTAAAGGAGGGACCACAATAACAGTTAGATTACAACCTAATACTATGATAAGTCCTAAATTGCTGTCTTTTTTCAGTAATGATTCCACCTATGACTTTAGATGTAAATCAGTCCTCTAATATCAAGTTTAAATTCAGTAATTAGCAGAATAAAACAGATTTGAATAATTGTATAAGAGAAGAAGATGGCAAAGAGAAGAGGTAAGAGAAGGAGTCGAATTAATTCTCCATTCTCCTCTAACCCTATTTTATTAAGATCTAAAAAATTAATGATGACAAGTATGCCCTTAAGTGGGCGGCCAGCTTGGCAGTTACATAAAGGAAATAAACAAGAATAAATAACAAGCCCATTAAGTGTGGCCCATCAACATAAAATAAAAGATATTACAAGAGAGACTGTTAGGGCCCATTCGGCCCAGTCTCTTTACACCCCCTCAAGCTGAGTATAGATGTCAATCATGCCTAGCTTGCTTATACAGTGTGTCAATTTCCCCTTTGGAACTCCCTTGGTCAAGATATCAGCCAGTTGCTCTTCTGGTGTGATGAATGGTAAACAAACTTCTCCTGAAGAGACTCTTTCTCTTATGAAATGCCTATCAACCTCAATGTGCTTAGTTCTGTCATGTTGAAGAGGATTATGTGCAATGTTGATAGCAACTTGGTTGTCACAATAGAGCATCATTGGTTTTTCATAGTCCACCCCCAATTCCTCTAGAAGGGATCGTAGCCATAGTAATTCTAACACACCATGAGCCATTGCCCTGTATTCTGCTTCAGCTGAAGATCTAACAACTACTGATTGTTTCTTACTCTTCCAAGACAATATTCCTAGCAACTAGAGCACAATAACCAGAGGTGGACCTTCTGTCATCAGTACATCTTGCCCAATCTGCATCAGTAAAGGCTTCCAGCTTCATGTGACCTTGCTTAGCAAACAAAATACCTTTCCCTGAAGTATCTTTCAAATAACACAGAACCCTTTCTGCAGTAGCTAGATGAGTATCTCTGGGAGAATGCATAAATTGACTAATAACACTTACTGCATAGGAAATATCTGGCCGAGTCATGCAAAGGTATAACAACTTACTAAGCAGTTTCTGAAACACTCCCTAATCAGGCAAATGTTCACCATCTGTGGCAGAAAGCTTATGATTAGGATCAATGGGAGTGGAGATGGGTTTAGTGCCAAGTTTACCAGTTTCAACAAGAAGATCAAGGACATATTTGCGCTGAGATATGAAGATACCATCCTTAGATCGAGCAACTTCAATGCCCAAGAAATACCGAAGATCTCCCAAGTCTTTGATTTCAAATCCAGAGTTGAGAAATCTTTTTAGTTTGCTGGCCTCTTCAATGTCATTACCCGTGACCACAATGTTATCAACATAAACAATCAAGAAGGTCACCAGAGAGTCATTTTTCTTTAAGAATAGTGTATGATCAGATTGTGTTTGAATGTAGCCAAATGAGACGAGCAGCTCGAAATCTCTCAAACCAAGCCCGAGGAGATTGTTTGAGACCATAAATAGATCTGTGTAGTTTATACACTTTGCCTTTCATTTCTTTTCCATACACTCCTGAAGGTAGAGACATATAGACCTCTTCATGCAGGTTTCCATTCAGGAAGGCATTTTTAACATCAAACTGGTGGATGGGCTAGTCAAAAGTAGCTGCTAGAGAAAGTAAAACCCTAACTGAAGTCATCTTTGCAACAGGAGCAAATGTCTCAAGATAGTCAATGCCATACATTTGGGTGTAACCCTTAGCAACCAACCGAGCCTTAAATCTCTCAACAGAGCCATCAGAGTGATACTTAATGGTAAACATCCATTTACAACCCACTGGTTCCTTCCCTTCTGGCAAGCCCACAATATCCCAGGTATGGTTCTTATGCAATGCATCAAGTTCAGTCATCATAGCATCCCTCCATTCAGCTTGAGATAATGCTTCCGATACAGACCTGGGTATCACATGGGAAGACACAGAGGCAAGAAAGGAGTAGTAGGAAGGGGAGAAAAGGCTATAAGATAAGTGTTTGGAGATACAATGGGCTGTACACTTCCACTTGCCCTTGCGAAGAGCAATAGGAAGGTCAAGGTCTGGGACAGTCAGAGATGGGTCAGTAGAGGGCTGACCTGTTTCCTCAGGAATGATGAGAGTGGCAAGACGCTCTTCTGAAGGAGTGGAAACAACCTACACATGTCTGAATCTCTGCCTTTGGTACCACCTTTGGATGGCAGGAGCAGAAGGAGGAGGAGGAGCTGAGATATCAGAGGTAGGTCCAATGGAAGAGGTGGACACCCCATGATCGGACTCACAAGGGATGGGAAGAGGAACGACTGGAGACACAACAAAGGGCTCATCAGATTTCTCCCCCTCAGGAGGAATACTAAAGAAGGGAGTCAACTCGACAAAGGTGACATCCCGAGATACAAAGCGGGTGCCACGAACTGGATCAAAACAGCAATAACCCTTCTGTGTGGAGGCATATCCCAGAAACACACACTTATGAGCCTTAGGTTCAAACTTGTGCCTTTGGTGACTATGAATATGCACATAGCAAGTACACCCAAACACACGGAGAGGAAGAGAAAAGAGATCCTCATCCAGGAAGAGAAGACTAAAAGGAGTTTTAAAGCCAAGGACCCGGGAGGGCATACAGTTGATCAGAAATGTAGCAGTAAGAACATCTCCTCAAAACTTTACAGGAACATGGGATGCAAACAAGAGGGATCTGGCAACCTCAACCACATGCCTGTTCTTTCTTTCTGCCACCCCATTTTGTTGTGGAATGTAGGAATAAGAACTTTGATGAATAACCCCAAAAGTTTCAAGATAGGTGGAGAGGGTTCTCTCAAAATACTCCTTAGCATTGTCAGAGTGTAATATTTTGATATGAGTATTAAACTGGGTGAGGATGAGTTCATGAAAATTTTTCACAATAGCTGGTATTTCATCCCTGGATTTCATGAGATAAATCCAAGTGTAATGTGAATAATCATCAATAAAAAGGATAAAGTACCTGTAATCCCCCATGGTTGGCATGTGATATGGCCCCCACACATCAGAGTGAACAATATGGAAAGGAGAAAGTGATCTTTTATTGCTAATTGAATAGGAATGTCTACAATGCTTTGCCAGATCACATGATTCACAATGGAGACTCGAAGACAAGTGACCAAACTGAAAATGACATAATAAAATTTTGTTAACAGACTCTGACACGACTGACTCTAAGGCAACTCCATGAGGTGGTCCCAAAGCTTGATCTGGTGTGTCTAGCAAGTATATTTCGTTCGCCTCATGGCCACTCCCAATCATCCTCTGAGACTGCAGGTCCTGAAAAACATAATGAGTGGGAAAGAAAGTTATGCTGCAATTCATGGACTTTGTTAAGCTACTAATAGATAAGAGGTTTGTGTTAAGCTTAGGGACATGAAGAACAGAAGATAAGAACAGGGTGTCAGAAGTCTTTATATCACCTTTACCAAAGATGGGGGCAAGGGACTCATCGGCAAGGGATATTTTCTCTTTCCCAGAGAGAAGGTGATATGAGCAAAAAAGGTTAGATAGACTGGTCATATGGTCTGATGCACCGGAATCGATAATCCAAGGGATTTTATGATTATCTGAAGCTGAAGCATGATTTGCAGAAGCACGAGTACCTGAGTGAGCAAAAGCCGATGAGGATGATGTACTGTTGGAAGGGTGATCTGAAGAAACTGTAGCTTCCAGGTGATTTAGGAGTCTCCCATACTTCTCAAAATCCAGATTCATTGTAGCCAACTGTTCAATGGTTGATTTCTCTTCACTCTCCTTACTTCTCCCTTCATGTATTGTAGCAGCATTAGCAGTCTTGGGTTTTCCCACTTGACTGCCCTTCTTAGGGTTATTATTGTTCTTAAACCTATCAGGGAGAAGTCCAGGATGAAGTTTCCAGCAGGTGTTCTTTGTATGTCGTGGTTTCTTGCAATATTCACACACCTGTTCTCTCTTCTCAGTAGGGTCCTTTGGTTTCATTACCGCATGTGCAAAATGTTCTGTAGGTGGACTCTACAACTGAACCTGCCGCCTACTCTCCTCACTACTTATCATAGCATATGCCTGTGAAAGAGTAACCTCATTCCTGGCCAAAATATTCTGTCTGATAATATCAAACTTAGGGTTGAGTCCAATGAGAAACTCAAACACCCTATTTTTCTCCACCAGCTTTCTATACATTTTAGCATCATTTTTACTCTCCCATACCACTGTCTCCATAACATCAATTTCCTGCCATAGGGATTTTAGTATAGAGTAGTAGATTGCCACACTCTTCTCCCCCTGTCTCAGGTTTTTCACATCACTTTTCAATTTGTACGCTCTGGCTACATTCAGTTTCTGTGAGTAGGTCTCAGTTACACTGTTCCATATCTCTTTGGCCGAAGACATCCAGAGATATTTTTGACCTATATGGGGTTGCATAGAGTTAACCAACCATCCTGTAACAGTGTAGTTCTCTTGCATCCATTTTTCAAATTCAGGGTCTATCTCTTCGGGTTTCACCTTACTGCCAGTGAGATACCCGAGTTTTCCTCTACTACAAACATAGATTTTTATAGATTGTGCCCAAGCAAGATAGTTCGTCCCATCTAGCTTAATTGTGGTCACACCAGTCAAAACTGAATCTACTGAGGCAGGTCCAGAAACTGGCACCTGCTTGAACTCACTTCCGTATGTCTCCATTAATCAAACGGAAATCAAAGAACAAAAAATTTTGACTATGTAAACTTACTTGAAGCCAAACTAGAACTTGGGTGCTTGAAAAACTAGGGTTTTGCTCCATCCAGCAGATGAGAGGAAGAGAGAAGATGATGCTGCACCTACCAGACTAACCCAAATTCTTCCAAACCTGAACTGCCCTCCTTTAGCAGTCACAAGACACCTTCCAAGCACATAGCGCCACACTCGAGCTTCACCTTTCCTAGTAACCTCGAAAATCTCTAGTCGGCTAGGGTTTCGGGCAGCAGCAAAACAATAACACTTCTTGGCAAAATCTAGCTAGAACTAAACTCTCCAAACCCTTCTACCAACTAGGCAAATGATTCTCTATACTATAGAGAACTTATCTCTCCATACACTCTCTTGATTTTAGAGTGTACATGAACGAAGAAAAAGAAGGAAGAGGAACTAAACCTGCTCTGATACCAAGATGTAAATCAGTCATCTAATATCAAGTTTAAATTCAGTGATTAGCAGAATAAAACAGATCTGAATAACTGTATAAGAGAAGAAGATGGCGAAGAGAAGAGGTAAGAGAAGGAGTCGAATTAATTGTCCATTCTCCTCTAACCCTATTTTATTAAGATCTGAAAAATTAATGGTGACAAGTATGCCCTTAAGTGGGCGGGCAGCTTGGCAGTTACATAAAGGAAATAAACAAGAATAAATAACAGGCCCATTAAGTGTGGCCCATCAACATAAAATAAAAGATATTACAAGAGAGGCTGTTAGGGCCCATTCGGCCCAGTCTCTTTACAACTTTGAAGGTTTATTTACTAAAATGAATATGCCAAGAAGGTTTATTTACTAAAACTTAAAAAGATGACTTTTGGTTTTGGATAGCTTCTGGGTGTGTCTTTTGGTTATTTTATTATGCTCTTGGATTAAATTTGATTTCAGGTTGTGGTAGTTGACCCTGAAGCATACACTTATGACGATGAGGTGATAAAGAAAGCGGAAGCCATGGGGAAACCAGGACTTGTTGAGATTTATGCCAAAGAAGACAGCTTCATTTTCACTGTTGAATCTACTGGTGCCATTAAAGCTTCTCAATTGGTCGTCAATGCAATAGAAGTGCTAAAACAGAAGTTGGATGTTGTGCGCCCATCTGAGGAAACTGAGGAAGCTGATGATCAGTTTGGTGAACTGGGTGCACACATGCGTGGAGGATAGTTTGTCATATCACTATCCGACATTGTTTAGTGAATACATGCATTTAGATTTCCTTTGTGTCGTATACTTGGATTTATACATTTTTTTCTTTTGGGTTCTCCACAGTACACATCTTTCATTTTAAGTCGCATGATATACATCCCAGGCTCATGTTTTTGAGGATGTAATTCTATTTACTCCCCTTGAAGTTGTAACTATTGTTCACTGTGTTCAAGCAGGCTATGCCACAGTTGGGTATTTTGACCTGGCAAGGTGAGTTGATTCTTAGGTGACAACTAGGCAGCACAAATCAACAAATAAATATATACGTAATTTTTGTGTATGCTACCATATATAAGTATTACTCATTACATACTAATAAATCACATATTAAATTGGTAAAATGACCAAATTGCAGCTTTAAATTTTTTCAGAAAAAAATAACAAAGACTTCGAACAACTTCTCTGGTTCAAAGGAAAGAAATGCATACGCAAACAAGGATTAATAATCCAATGTTGATCTCTAAATATACTCCTAACACGCATGTTCAATATTATAGAGGGGGCATAATTATTTATTTCACCCACTATGTTTATATTCTTACTGCCTTCCTGGTTGGAGTCCCAGGTGATGGGCCACTGACATGCCTAGGTAGTTCTAGTACCATTCCACTAATAAAGACAAAGTTTTGACCCTTGAATTTCAATATTACCTTGTTTTCACTGTTTCTTTTATATTTAAAATCATCTGCCTTTCTTAGGACTGCAAATTGGTTGGGCTTGGTTTAGGATTTGTTAAATTTTGAATGGGCCTGGACTTGATGCAGTGATGTTGTGTAAATTCTTCGAGTTGGGTACCCAACTCTCCCTCCTAGCCATCTGAATTATCTTGGCTGCACTGCCTCAGTAAATGACATCTGAATTATGGCTTTGAGGAGTTTAATCTTGAATGTGATTATTAGCTTTAGTCAATCAATCATTGCAACCATGATATAGTCAGCTAGAAGCAGCTTAGTATGAGTTGATAATAGCAGTCAGGATGGGCTACCCCCCGTTGTGTAGCCCCATGGATTGGAGCAGAGAGAGAGAACAGTGAGCCTTATTCTTCAGAGTTCACAGTTCACAGTTCACACCATTGTAAGAGGATTAGCAAGTCACCCAAACTAAGATTAAAACTCACCGAACAAACTAAGATTAGTAAGTCATTTGGCTGTATGCTAAAGATTAAACCCCAAACCAGGTGTGATACAGAACCACTAAAAGAGTAGGGGAAACCGCGCTGAACTTGATGCACAAATGCTTCAAGACCAGTTGGATGAAGATGAAAATTGTCATTGAGGGATCTTGATCTTGTCTGTTATGTTCATCATTCATGGTCATGGGTACTTCCCAAGGATCCCTCTTAACTCTTTCACAACAATGGGAAAATAACACACTGTATAGGCTATTTAGTATTACATGGAACTCATTTCAAATACCATCGATGCATTCCACTACTTTTTTAAGCAAGGAATTAATTGCCCCTTGCATGTTATTTTAATTTTGTTCAACACAGATTCTGCCTTAAATCGATTAACCATATGATTCAGGAGCTCATCCCCTTGCTAGTAAAACAAAATACCAAAATCCAACAATGAACTTAAAGTTAAAGCTGTATTTGTTTGTGGTGTAAATATCAAGACTGGTGTTATATTATATATTATAAACCGGTTTTATAGTAATTTGAGTGGAATGCAATTGAACACCGGAAAATTACACTTACATTGAGTTTTATATTGATAATCAATGTAAATATTGACTTTGATAAAAACGATGTAAACATTTATATTGATAATTCTGATTTTCATTTATATTGAAAATAGCTTTTAAACCAATCAGGCAATCAACATATAACTAAAATGGTATAAAAGTACATTTATACTACAATAAACGCAACCTTAATGGAGACAAGCATTAAAATTTATTACTTGTAAAATAGGTGTCTGAAGAAACATTGTATCATAAGATTAATAAGATTAGTGATAACAATCTAATAATTTATATCAATATGATAAAACCTCAATCAACAATTTATATATCTTGTCTACGCCTTTCAGGTAGTTTCTACTTTCTAGTAAATACGCTAGTTTCTAGTAAATAGCAAGGCTATGGAAGTGAAGACCTGTTCAGGGGCCAGGTAGTCCGATGGGCTGGCCCGATCCGGCTCATTATTAAGTCGGGCTTGGTCATAATTTTAGGCCTATGGGTTTGGGTTTGGGCCTAAAGCACCGGGTCTGATTTTTTTCGGGTAAGATTCGAGCTTTTTTAAAAAAGACAAGCCCGAACCCGAGTCTGATTGATACTATATATTAAATAATAAAAATATATTTTATTTAATAAAAAATATTATACAATATTTTTTCTTTGTTCATCTTCTCTTTTTTTTTTCAAGTAATAGTGAAATGTTTATTATGTTTGAATTTTGAAGGTTTTTAATATAAATAAAACTCTTTTTATTGAATAAAAAAAGAAAAAAATTTCTGGCCAAACTCGGGCTCGGGCTTTATATGAGGGTTGAGGTCAGGCTCAAAACTTAGGCCTGATGGTCAGGCTGGGCTTGGGCTCGGGCCTGAGTATATTCTGTTGATGTTGATGGCCCGAACCTGGCCCATAAACAGATGGAAACGACCTCTCTGGGTTGGAGTTCACATATATATGCGGTCTACAATGTTCCACGGCACATTCCCATTAGGAACATCTCCTGATCATATCATCATTTCTGATACTATTATCGGAAGATGTTCCCAATACACGACGATGGGGATGTGATGTGGGGCGCAGATTTGAATTCCTCTGGTTGCTAGCCTATAACAAGTATCGACGAGAACCGGCCAGCTCGCATAATGAGAGAGGATTTGAGGTGGACGTTTTAGAGGTCTTTCTCAGAGCAAAGACTGCAAGAGAGTGGAAGAAGAGAGCACGAACCATGGCCACAGCTCTCTTCCACACCAATTTTCATCTCCTCCTGAAAAGAACCCACTTTCGTAACAAACACATCTCCAATTCCCGCCCTTCTTACTCCATTAAAGCTACAAAGGTAACCTCTCTCTCTCTCTTCAATTCCCATTTCACAGAGACTGTAGCTCTTTTTTTTTTTTTGTTTTCTGCTTTGAAATATTAATTCTATTATTAGATGGAGGGAAGCCCAGTTGCAGAGAACGAAAAAACAAATGTAAATGAGAGAAAGAAAATCTTCGTTGCCGGGGCTACCGGAAGCACCGGAAAGAGAATTGTGGAGCAGCTGCTAGCCAAGGGTTTTGCGGTTAAAGCTGGAGTACTCGATTTAGATAAAGCAAAAACCAGTCTTTCTGAAAACCCAGCTTTGCAAATTGTGGGTATTTTGATTTCTCTACCCATTATGATGCTCAATTCAAAGTTAGATTGGGTTTTTTCTTTCCCCTTTTTTTTTTCGATTAATCACTGTTAACTGCGGTTCTTAGGAATTGTATTCTATTCGGGTGTAAGGGATTCTATGTTGTTTTATTCATATGCAGGTGAAGGCTGATGTAACAGAGGGTCCAACAAAGCTAGCAGAAGCCATAGGTGATGATGCAGAAGCTGTAATTTGTGCTACTGGTTTTCGACCTTCATGGGATTTATTGGCTCCCTGGAAGGTCAGTCTCTCTTGTGGCAGTGGAATGGTTGAATTCTTGATTTATGCTTGATTATGCTGCTTCTTGAGTCAATAGCTTTTATGTGTGCGTTGTCTCCATGGATTCCATTGTTCATGCAGAAACGGAAAAAAAGTAATTGGGGGTTTGCTTAGTCTCTTTGTTCTACTAACGATTCATGTAAGAAGTTTACTTGTGCAAGGGCATGGAACCCAGAAAGGCCAATTTACAGTCTTCCACATAAAAAGAATTAGTTCTTGTCAAATTTATTACTGTAATTGTTTACATGTTGGTAATGTTTCACCCATACATACTCATAAAGCTTATGCAGCTTGTTTCTCTAGTTTCTCCACCTTTCTGCAGACCACTTTCACATTTCACTGTGGACTGTTAGGCCCATTTGTGAGATCACATCTTCTTCAATCACTTTTGTAAAGATCGCCCATAGGAGTATGAATTCTTTGAATAATCACTTGTTAGGTGACATTTGGAAAGGTGTGTGGTAACCTTGCAAAAGCTACATGCCCTTCCTTTGATTCTCATATTCTTGTATGTATTCAATCATATCACACCAATAGGGGTCGTTGCCTGGTGTAATGGTGGGCCGACAAGTGTGAGAATGCGGGTTCATAACATTGAACTTCATGATTCAAATCATACATGATACTATAAATTGTAACAATTTGACAACTATGCTTCTTATCAGCAAAAATATTTTCTGATGGACTCATTCTATAGTTACTACTATTGTGTATGAGAACAAAATTCAGTATTCATCCACATTTTGGTTGAATTGCTTGGAAAAACCTTATTATGCTGATTGATAATTTTACCATTATACTAATATGGTTTTCTTGCCACATTCTATGTACTTTTTTGAAACTAAAATCCAAAATAAACTTTTAAGTTCTCATCTATGACATTACATATATCTCTTCCTAGTATCTGATATTTCCTATTATTGCAGGTGGATAATTTTGGGACTATAAACCTTGTTGAAGCATGCCGTAAAAGTGGTGTTAATAGATTCATTCTTATCAGTTCTCTTTTAGTCAATGGAGCTGCAATGGGGCAAATACTTAATCCAGCTTACATCTTTCTAAATGTATTTGGACTTACATTGATCGCAAAGTTGCAGGCAGAGAACTATATCAGGAGATCTGGTATAAACTATACCATAATAAGGCCTGGTGGATTGAGAAATGATCCCCCAAGTGGAAATATAGTCATGGAGCCTGAGGTAGAGCTATAACATTTTTTCCTTCCAAATGTGTTTCCATAATCCAGGTTTGTCATCGTAACAGTTTTATCTTTTTTGGGCCTCTTTTTTAGGATACTCTTTATGAAGGCTCTATATCCAGAGATCTAGTTGCAGAAGTTGCTGTTGAGGCGTTGCTCCACCCAGAATCTTATTACAAAGTTGTGGAAATAGTTTCTCGACCTGAAGCTCCTAAACGTTCTTATGGGGATTTGTTCAGTTCTATAAAGCAACACTGATCGATCTCTCTCCCACTCTACAATCATATGCCAATTATTTTATTTATTTGTATTCCTGATTTTTGAACTAAAGCGAATTAGTACAAGATTCATTGCTCGCATTGGAATTTAATTTACTGTGATGTGATCTAGATGCAGAGAACAGCGGTCTGGTACTTTGGAAGAATGTTTTTAATGGATGGTGATGGAACACGTTTGTATGAAAAATCAGACCATGCTTCACCAAAACAAGAATCTCATGACACGCCCATTTACAAAAATAATTTGAGAGTTCAAACTAAACATTCACAAGAAGTCAAGCATATGGAAGGATAAAATTCAAAAGAACCAAGCAACCAGAGAAGCCATGGCTGCGATAGCGACAGATGCACACAGAGCTACTCCAGCATTCTCCATGGCTGGTGATGGGGCAATCTCTCCAACATCTTCAACTGCAACACTGACCCCAAAAGTGGCAAATGCTATCAGAACCATAATATAGATGGTGAATACCAACGACAACTTGCGACCCTCCATTTCTGACTAAGCTTTCTGGTTATTAGAGAGGAGAAACTGATTGTGTAGATAACTGCTGATTGCATTTAAAGAAGGCTTGGAGTGAAGAATCTGCCAATTCTTTCTATGTTGGCATAACCACAAGCATAATTATTTTAGGTCGTAGGTTGTCAATATATTTTACACATCTTAAACTTTTCCACCAGCCAACAGGCTGGAACCTGTCTTACTACAGTCCAAAAGCATTGGAGTAAATATATTTCTAACTTCTGGTTTATGTGTCAAGTACAGAGAATCTTACCAAGAAAAAAAAAAGCACAGAGAAGCAAAGCAAAGAGATGCCATGATATTTAATATAGGAGGTGTTTTTTTTGACACTATGAGTTGCAAGGTTGTGGTTGTAAAATTAGGACTAGCTGCCCCATTGTGAAGTTGTTGACATTCTGCTGTTCCAATTCTTGGGAATTATTTTCAACTTCCCTCTTACAAGTTTTTATGCATATACTTATATGCCTTCACATTAGACATAATTTTCTTGAAATATGTAAAATGTCCATATTCCTTTATCCCCATTGACAGTGAAACTAGTGAGAGGTAGAATACTTGGTCCAAGGTTCAAAGTTTGATATGTGCAAATATTTAGCTGCCATACCTTTTTTTTTTTCACCATGACGTTTCAGGTTTAGGTAAGACAGGATGGGATCATCTAAGAATAATGATTGAACCAGGAGAACCCCCACAAATCCTTTTATTGGTTTTGACAAAAAAACCAATCATCCATCCATGGTAAAAGACTTAAAACATACCCTGAGTTTATGATAAATCCCAATATGGTTTGAGATGCACAGAATATCACTTCTCCCCCTCCAACCATTAACAAGAGATGGCAAGAGAGGTTTTAACATGGATCTTGAGATTGATCAATGAGACTCGATCATTCAATTTCTGATTCAATAGTAGAGATTGATGCTTCAGCTTCGTTATAAAAATACTATTGCAGTGCTATGCTCTCCCCATCCTCCTACCACCCACTCTCATGTTAATCCCTATCAATCTGAGTCTGGATCTGCTCCTTACAAGTCACACCGACCTCACAGCATGCCCTGGCTGCACATCAGGAACATCTCCCATAATTGTATCTATTATTCATAGGGGTTCCCAATACAGGGTGGGATGTGGTTGTGATGTCGGTGTGAGGTGTGTTCTGTGAGAAGCTGATCTCAGTTCTATTAATCCACCAGGCTACCAAAAGACCACAAGCTATCCCAAAAGATAATGGCGATAGCTGTTGGAGAAACTCATAATCTCGCTCTCACAGGTATTCCATCTTCTATGAAGTAAACTTTTTTCTTTAAATTCCAAAATTTGAATTTGTTTAATAACAATTTTGGATGTCCGGGATTTTGGCATTATGGGATATGGTTGTGTATATTAATGGGGAAGATAAACTTTTAGCTAGGGTTTAACGCGATCAAGATCTACATTCAACAACTTGGTGAGAACTCCATTACTGCATGTGCATTCTTGGGCTAAATCTCTCAACCAACATGGACGAACAAAATACAACTTGTTTTATTCTATTAATATCTGGTATTGATCAAGTACTTTCAAATAAACTCCATTGAAGAATTGGAAGAAAACAATATATTTTTCTTCTCATGATCTCATCCTCTGAAGGAATTAGATTTGATTAGCCGCTACAGTAGGGTTATGCTACTGTCAGCACAGGCTGGAGCTCATCTGTCTAATAGTTGGACATGTTGTAATACGACTTGCAACCATGAAGCAGGACATTGAACCCAGCAGATCAACAAATGCAATAAATAAACAAATGAAGAGAGAGAGAAAGATCTAAAAATAAGAGCTTCTAAGCAAGACTATTTGGCATAAGCTTCAACAATTACATTCTACAAACCTGAATGAAATCTCAGAAACTACACTACCTAGCCCTTTAAATTAGTTCAATGGCTAACAGAAAAACCGGCAGAACTGCTTTTGATTCCATGGAAAAATTGCTTTTTCTTTGAAAAAGCAGCGTGCTAGAAAGAATAATGACAAAGAAGCCTCTATAAAAGAAAATCTGGGGAATCTTGGATGAGCAAGATTGCTGTTCTTCCAAAATCACAGACGATTGATCAGGGCTTGAATGCTGAGAATACCACAACTGAGTTATGTCCTCCAAACCCAAAAGAATTTGAAATGGCTGCAAAATGGTATCCAAAGATAAAATGGTAAGTCTGCCTTTGTTTGCTATCAAACAGCTAAAGATCATTACCCAATGTTTCCCAGGTATAGGGATCTTGGGAGGGGCAGACTGGATACTGCCTAGGCTATGCTTTGCCATCAAACGGTTAAAAATGAAAAATTGAGCATCAGGACTTACCAACGTTCACTTCATGCTGTTGCTTTTTATTTGCAACAGTATCAAACTCAACTGAAGGCTCTGGATTCTGCATTAATTAAAGAAATGTCAAATACCAAATCAGATAGGACCTTAGATAATGGTGAAAACCCTGAAACAATTTCTTCCTTCATTTTAGTTGTTAATGTCGTATTTCAGAAATGCTTCCAAGAAGTAATACATACAAACTGGTTTATAGTAGGATGCAGCCACCCTGTAGTAATGGCTTTTACTGTAGCAATGGCTTCTAGGCCTCCTGCTGCACCAAGGCAGTGCCCTATCATAGACTGAACACAAACAAAGATAATTAAAAGTTACAATACAAGGATGCTCATGTGTGTGTGTGTGTGTGTGAGAGAGAGAGAGAGAGAGAGAGAGAGAGAGAGAGAGAGATTTTACCTTGGTTGCATTCATTTTGATCTCCTTTGTGTTCTTGAATACCTTTTTTATGGCATTCACCTCAGCAAGGTCACCAGCGATTGTGGAAGTTGCATGTGCATTTATGTAGTTAACCTGGGAAGCAGGAAAAGTAAAGGAGTGTGGAGGTAAAAAGAGAAGTTAGTCCACTTGCTTACTGATGAGCCAAGGAATTTCTAGAGAATTTTATTCCTTTTGGCATTGAAAAATACTTCAAACAGCAATACAAAGGTTGTTGCATATTAGAATCTATTTGTCAGTTGGCAATTGCATGAAGGCTTACGCCTCCTTGTGTTCGGGAGGCTTACACCTCTTGCACTCGGAACTACACCTCACACCTCTAGGTAGTGGAACGCCTTGCGTCTTGCCTCCATGTTTTAAAACATTGGTCCAGATAAAAGCTTGGCTTGGCTGCTACAAAGTAATAATGCTGCTTAGTCACCGGCCTTACATCTAGTGAGATGCACTAGTAGATAATTCAGCTCTTCACATACAGCTTTTAATTCTGAAAAACAAAATACTCTTCAATTCCCTTATCTCCTTCCCATAAACAAAAGAATTTCTGAAATATCTATATGTTTGGGTGATATTGTCAGTCCCCAAATATATCTTATTCACATGATACTAGACATCCTTCGTTGTGCCAAGGACAATCAAGCTATTGCTAATTCTTTTCTCCATGCCATTCCAAAGCCATGTTCTGATTTGTCCATCCTCCTAAATCCAATATGAAAAGTTAGTTGCATCAAATTTGTGATTCTCTTCAACCAAATAGTGCCCTTTTCCATCAAGAACACCTCGACTGGTTTGACCCAGTGAGCATAATTAGTACCACTCAGTTTAATAGCTGTCATCTGAACCAAGAAGATATCAAATGATTATACAATAGATGTTTTCATCTCCATCTTATCAAACTTCACTTTGAAGAAGCTTCACCAAAAACTTAAGTAACTCACCTGTACAACTGCTGGACGATCATATGCATTACTTCAAAATGGTTTATATTCAATCACAAACACTTTTTATAAATCACCAATTCATACCCCAAAATTGTACTTCATCACATAGTTATCACTCCCCAACTAACCATGTTCGCATCACTTCCAAGGATCCGAGTCAATTCATCCATAAAATTCTTCTCACCAGACACCAGTCACACCCTCTGTGGATGCCAAATAGAGGGTTTACACCATAGCACCAACACACATCGATCACAAGTAGAAAAAGGAAGAAAACTGATTGAACCAAGGAATTTGATCAGAATAGCTTTAATTTGAATTGCCCTCATACAGAGATCAGTTCAATAAGTTATAGATGAAGAATAAGAATGAGGGAACCTAGCATATCAGATTCTAATACTTCAATACATGTAACCTTTTGATCCAACCTGAGAATAGTATAAAGGAAAAGACAAGAGGAGAACCACAAAAGAGAGATGAGTAGAAGAGAAACAAGGGATTGTGGAGTTCAGATTTCTTGTCCCATCACATATGTGGCATTTAAGTTACATGCTGGACCATAACTTAAAAGAACAAAAAGAACTTCATACCCCTAATAAGTAACCTCTTCTTGATTGACAAAAATACTCCTGTTTACACACCTTAAACATAAAACATAAACAGAATATTAACATTAACCCCTTAATACTGTTTTCCTTAAGCAACAGATACTTGTTTAAAACCCAAGTATACAATAAAAAACCAGGTGGAAAACAACAATTGGAAAAGGGACTTGCAGCTTTAAGCATATTTAACAAAGAGTAGATATATTCAACTATGAGTAAATGCTTCTTCATTTAGGTGACAGAGGAAAAACATAAATGTTAAATATAAAAAGTCCAAAAAATTTTCTTCTGTACAATCTGTGCAATCCAGAAATAATCAACCCATCATAATGCTGAGAACAAATAGATGACAACAAGGAGAGTACCTCCTCTGGTGACACACCGGCATCTTCAAGGCTACTCTCAATGCATGATGAAACACCAAGTCCATCAGCCCTTGGATCAGTCATATGATAAGCATCACAGTTAACTGCACCTCCCAAATATTCAGCAATAATTGGTGCACCACGTTTCATTGCATGTTCCAAACTCTCCATTACCTATCAAAAGAATCACCAAACCTTATCAACCAACAAGCAAGACACCTTATTATATATGTGAGAATGTTTACTGCAAAGAATCATTCACTGTTAATAAAGAAATATTAGCTAGATCCAATCTGTAGTAAAGTTCAGGTAAACTGTGGTAACGAGTCATAAACAGATCTGCCTCAACTCCAACTTCACTCATGTCCCTTAAAAATGATGGCTTAGTCATTAGGGTGGGTGGGTGGGTGTGTGTCTGTGTGTACAGACATGCATCGACAGATTTTAACTTCCACTCCATCAAAGTTACGCTGAGGTTTAGACTTAAACTTCCACTGAAACCAAATTAAATCCAATGAAAAGCTTCCACTTCATGGCAACAGAAGGGAAACTTACATAATCGAAGTTCAGGTCACAACTTTAATTTTCAATGAGTTTTAATTATTGCAATCAGCATGTTATGCACATTGCATAAAAATACATTATGTCAGTCACAACACAAAAGCACACCAACTAAAACTCTTAAAAAATAACAGAGAAAGAAGTGTCTTTATGCCAACAATAATGAAAGGGAAGATTCTTTCTAAAACTTAAACAGCAAAATAAAACAAAGTTATTTGAAAACCTCAAATGAGCACGGATGAATGTTCTTTGTATTTAATTCTAACAGAAGATGCACTACCTTATAATCATGAATATGAATTATTTATATATAAAATTTGGATTTCAAGTATATCAAACATGCCCAATGACATACATCACTTTCTATATTTTATGTTCTAGGAGCCATTGGTTGGTCAAATGGTAAAATCTTGGGTGACAAACTTTATGTGGGTTCAAGTCTGAGAGTAACCACTTTGTACAAAAAAAATGCCAAAGATTAGGTCCATATCCAGTCTACCCCTCCTAAGAGTCTAAGACTCCAGATAGCTGGGACCAACAATAGGTAATAGCCTTTTTATTTTATATAATTGTTCTAATTGTTTTTTTTTTTGGTAGAAATTGTTCCAATTGTGTATATGAGCCCCAAATGTGTATTGAGGTTTATTCTATTAATTTTAAAGATTAATCATAGATTTCCAACACTTTCATAGTTTCTATAATTTTACGATGTTTCTATGAGCTTCTGTAAATGTCCACAAATTAATTCCTCGTCCACATGGACTTTAGTTTACCATGAAATGAAGTTTATGACTTTTCCTCTAAGGTAATCTCTCCTTAAGATGCACATCCCAACTGCCACTGAACAAAAAGGAATTATGCATGATAGTGAACATAAATAAACCAAAATGTAAAATATGCCAGAAACACACATGCAACATTTCTCTGTGATAAAGATTCCTCCAAAACTTACCAATACTCCAGCACCTTCTCCCATAACAAAGCCATCTCGATCCTTGTCCCAAGGCCTTGAAGCAGTTTGTGGATCATCATTTCTCTGTGATAAAGCTCTACATGCAACAAAACCACCTAATCCAATCGGAATAATTGCAGCTTCAGTTCCACCAGCAATCATTAAATCAGCTTCACCTCGCCGGATGTGGTTGGCAGCAGCATAGAAGCAATAATTGGAGGTAGCACAAGCAGTTGATATCGAATAGTTTGGCCCCATGAAACCAAGTTCAATTGCAAGTAACGCAGATCCCATGTTTGTTATAGCATAAGGAATAAAAAAGGGAGTGATTTTTCTGTGACCTTTCTCTATTAGAGCTTGAACACCATTAGAAAACACTGTAAGACCACCCATGCCCGTCCCAACAAGCACACCTGCTCGTTCCTTGTCGATCTGAAGAAAACATAAATTCAACAAAGGATAAGGTGTGATAATATAAAATGTAAGTCAGTGAAACTTCTAGAAAAACAATGTTGTAATTAAGTGAAGTTCATTTCAGCTTACAAATCATTTCAAACTAAAATGAGAAATTTGATCATATAAAACAAAGAAAGAAAAACTCCTAAGTTCTAATGCCTATTACACACACACACACACACACACACACAGAGAAGGGTAACTACAGTATCAATAATCAAGAGAAATGAAAATTTCAAGAAATAATATCATTGCTACCATTTTTTACAGAAATTATACCATGCATAGAAGACTGAAGAAGTGATTTGTTACACATTGAAGGGGCTAGAAGAGCTCCGGATAGACCAAAAAGGACATGAGTAGAAGTAGTAAGAAATGATTTAAGCATTAATAATTTAACAGTGGATATAGCTTTAAATAGAACGGATTGGAAAAACAGGATTCATGTAGCTGACCCATATAGTTGGGATACAGCATGGATGATGATAAAGAAAGTTCATTGTGGAAACACCAAACTTAGCAAGTATCCCATAGAACCATTTCCCCGGTACCTCTACGAAGTACAAACTCTGTATTCCCAACTAGAAGCTCTGACTATCTGCTTTATGCTAAACAAAAACGACTGGCTGTTTGGAGGCAAGTCAGGTAACACAGAGCATCCTCCTAGACAGCAGGAGAGCCACGTGATTTTCCATTTCTTGTCTTGCAAATTTTAACGTTTTTAATTATTTCCTAAAAATTTTCAGAATCTGGTGTCCTGTTCTCCAGAATAAACTGAAACAAAAAAGAGGTTTTGATTTGGAATATAAAAATAAAAAAAGTTACAGCAAATAGGGGTTATAGTTTCTGTAAGTGATTATTGTTCACTTACTTAGGTAGAGCACTATGTAGTAATCTCATTTCAGTCAATTACAGGCAAACGGCATTTTGAAATCAAAATACACTACATTGTTAAAAAAAAAAAAAAAAGAAAGACAAAAGAAAACAGACGTAAATCAGTAAGAATGAAAATTTTATAACAACGTCGACGAATCT
The DNA here is from genome assembly GCF_055504915.1 of Nelumbo nucifera. Lineage (NCBI taxonomy): Eukaryota > Viridiplantae > Streptophyta > Magnoliopsida > Proteales > Nelumbonaceae > Nelumbo > Nelumbo nucifera. The sequence continues at coordinate 94,410,483 of NC_142652.1, forward strand.
GAGAAATACGGCATCGTTTTTACAAATGAATGATAAGGAAAACTGGGAAACCCAACATGCTGAAGAATGAGCCAAACAGCAAACATGTACGAACATACGAAGAGAATTTACGAAACCAACTGAAGACAAAATCACAAAAAATTAATGACCTTGGAGAGATTATCACCGCGTAGACCAGCATTTTCGAGGGCCATCTTTCCAGAGACCAGGCAGTAACGGAGGCAATCGTCGAGGCGACGGTCATTCTTGCCATCAATGTAACCCTGGGAAGTAAATCCCCGTATTTGACCGGCGAACCTGGTGGGGAATTTGGACGCATCGAACCGATCGATAGGAGCAATGCCGCTTTCTCCAGCGAGGAGACGGTCATAATAGGTATCAACGTCGTTACCGAAGACGGAAACGAGGCCCATCCCAGTGATGACGACTCTCTTCTTGGGGTCCGTCTCTCGCTTGGGAGCTGAAGTTGTTGTTGACACTGCAGCGCAGATCGGAGTGGATGCGTTCTTCTTGGTAGTGATGGGCTTGACATTGGTGAGTTGAGGGGACTGTTTGCGGAGAGGCTCCAGTGGAGAGATTCGAAGTGCTGGTGAGTGAAGGGCCTCCATGTATTGTTCCTCCGCCGCTACTGGTGGTGATGGGGAAGATTCGGGAGAGAACTGCGGTGGATTGCGAGAGAGAGTGTTATTTGGTAATGAGAAACGGGAAAGTTCTACTTTAGTATTTGGGGTAGTGTCAAGTTAGTACGAAAAAGAAGCCTATTCCAATTGTACTTTGGGTCTAAAGATTTTGACAGTGAGCTGAACCATCGTTCTTCAATTGGTCGTCAATATATGTGATCGACATGTGTACCTAAAGCTTTTTGAAAATATTAAAACTATCCTTCAAACAAGAAAATGTTCGTTATCTTCTATTTTAAGGACAGATGGACATAGTTGGCCAATAAAAAGGCCGAGGAGGCCGTAAACATATTTATGGCTCCTTGGTACATAAAGACTGTAGACACTTGTTGGAATCAAGACAAAAACATTCCCAACCCCGCAATGAATGATGTTGGTAACTTGATTTTGAAACGTTCAAAGTTCTCACCAAATGCAATACGGAGTTGAACAAAAGCACTAGAACCATTTCCACAGGAATTTTTTCCGCTTGATCCACGAAACCGATTACAAACAAGACAAAAGATCTGTGAAAATTAAGAAACCAGAAACAAATTTCAAAGACTAGTATGGGAAAAACTTGCAGATCCAACGGAATTACAAAGATAATTCTGACGTGATGGGATTGAAGCAGTCTGAAGACATCGATTTCAAAGAGGAAACAAAATGAACACGGAAAGCGGTAACTTGATTTTGGTCCCCTACTCCCCCTCAGGCCACAACCACAGCTTTATCTGTATATATGTTCTCATCTCTCTCTCTCTCTCTCTTGATGAATCGTGAATAATTTTATTAGGACGAAAATAAAGTAAACTGACAAGTGGATACAATCTAGAGTTCCCCCAGAAGGTGTGAGTTGCTACCTTCTAAAACAAAAGGAAATCAAAATAAAATTACAATTGAGTCCATAACAAGTGATCTCTGTTCATCCCTTGCTTAGCTAGTAAGTCTGTCAGCCCATTTGCCAACCTCCTCTCCCACTAAACTCTCACTGTGAGATTAGAAGTAAGCCACTTAAATCTCCTTATCTCTCCCATAAAAAACCAATTTGTTGTCTCTGGTTCTTTTAGCCACCCAGTTATCACTTTAGAGTCACCTTCAATGATCAATCTCCCAAAGTTTAACTCTTTAGCAATTTGTGCACCCTGTATAGCTGCTTGCATCTCTACACTAACCACATCCCACACCATTTGGGCCGGCGTATAAAGCAACAATCTGTCTTCATTCCTAAACACACCCCCAATGCCAGAAGGTCCAGGATTGCCAAGGTTGTTGCCATCAAAATTGAGCTTTTATGAAGTCTTCTTCTGGGGGTTTCCAGTCAACTACAAGTTTGTCCTTAGCTAAACAGGAGTTTTTCATAGATTCCAAATTTCTCCATATGTCATCAAAGGAGAAAAGTGAGAATAACTCCAAAGTTTTAGCCCATCTAATAGCCCTTATTAACAAACATTCCCAAACAGTAGCTACATCCCTTGTATCATCGTTAAAAATCCTATCATTTCTTTCTTCCCATACTGTCCATACTAAAGTAGCTCTTACACATCTCCATAACACTCTAACTCTTCTCTTAGACCACCTAAAAGTTGTAGGGTCAAAAAGCCCCCTTGATTTGCAGTGGCATATTCCACACACGCCCAAAAAGACCAAAAACTTCTCTCTCCATTTGCTTTGCAAAGGACACACCAGTTTGGGGAGATGCAAAGGTTGGGCCTTTTCTTTTTTGCAAGGTATCTAAAGCGTTTAATTTCCCAAGAGAGACTTCCCAACAAAGGGCTCCAACCTTGGGGGAATGGGCTTAGACTAGACTTCCTTCCAATAGAAAGCCTGAGGGTTAGGAGCTGAGCACAATTGTGTGAAAAAAGAGGCACAAGAAAAAAGACCCAAAGAATTCGAAGTCTAGACTCTAGCCTAGGTTTAGAAAGGTCCAAAAAAACAAAGCCTAGGTTTTTAGCAACAAAGCAGCCTGATCAAGTTCAGAGTCTCTCAAATCTCTTTTGAAACCCAAATTTCAATTAATGCCTGAGGGTTGGGAGACAGAAACAAAGGTTTGAATGGGTTTGCTTTTAAAAAGGGAGAGAGAATACAAAGATGAATAAGGGTCTTTAAGGGTGGACATGCCAATCCAAGTGATTTTCCCAAAAGAGAATCCTATCACTTGTACAAAGGTCATACCTGATAAGGCTAAGAAATTGGAGAAGGATACCATGAATAGCCTTCCACAGAGAACTTAGGTAGCCTATTGAGACACTCCAGCATCCCAACCATTTCCTACATAACCATGAATACTTCCCACCACCCTATGCCACAACCTCCCTTTCTCTAATCCATAACCATTTACCTAACAAAGATTCATTCTTCTTCCCAATATTGCCTAACTCCAAACCCCCTTGCTTCTTACTTCTATAGACTAAGGGCATGTTCATTTACTCTTAACTCTTGTCTCTTAAGAGAAATCTTTTAACTTTAAGAGAAAAATGGTTGTTCATTATTTCTTATTTCTTATCACTTAAAGTGCAATCATACAACTTTTTATTTTCCAATGATACCCCCAAAAAAGACAAACAAAAACTCTCATATATGTTCAAAATGGATATTTGATAATTTTCATAATTCAGAACAACATTCTCTACATTCAGAGTTCAGAGGAAAGAACAATTCACCAATACCAATGTATCTCTTAATGTAATTATTGCACTTTCAGATGTTAGACTTCAGAGCAAACGAACAAGCCCTAAATCCCATCTCACTAGGTGATCATTCCTTCTTTCACTAGGCTCCCACAAGAAGTCCCTCATGATCTTTTCTAATTTCACTACCTCCCTTTTTGGCATCTTAAATACTGAGAGGAAGAAAACCAAAAGGTCTGCTAAGGTAGACTTAATTAAAGTAATATGACAACCTAGAAACACATAATTCCTCTTCCACACTAACAGTCTCTTGGCACATCTTTCAAGAATTGGGTTCCAAAAACTTCCTTCCCATGGGTTGGTTCCTAATGGCAAACCTAGATATTTCAAAGGCCGCCTAGCAATAGGGCAACCTACGGCTACTGCAACCCTATCCATCTCTTCCTCTCCCGAGTTCAATCCCACTACACATATCTTTTCAAAATTGATCTTTAACTTAGAGACAAATGCAAACAATTTGGTCACCTATTTCAAAATTTTTTCCTTCTGAGGATCAATACTCTCACAAAAAATAATTGTATCATTAGCAAACTGCAAACGTGTGACAACTATGTTCTCTCTCGCAACCCTCTATTCATTAAAAAGTCCGATGCTATCAACTCTTACTAAAATATTACTAAACACCTTAGCTACTAAGGTAAATAGGAAAGGAGAAAGGGGATCCCCTTGCCTCAAACCTTTAGTTGTTGGGAAAAAGTCTTTGACCACTCCATTAACTAGGATTGAATAATGACAAGTCTTTAGACATCCTTTTATCCATTCACACCATCTCTCTCCAAATCCAAAATTTTTCAAAGTGTCAAGAGGAAGAACCAATTGACTATATCATAAACTTCTCCAAGTCCAATTTACACATAAAACCTTTCTTTTTTTATTTTTTATTTTTTTAAATCCTTCACACATTCATTAGGTATCAAAATTTGATCATTGATCTATCTACCTTTAATGAATGCCCCTTAGAAGTGGCTTATCAAATCAATGATCTGTCTACAACTCTCTCTCTCTCTCTCTCACACACACACACACATTACCGTCATCTGATTCCTGTATTCATTGTTGTGTTTGTGCTTCCGACAACAAAGTCATTCTTTTCCTGTCTCTTGGGCTTGAGCCTCAAGAATCTAAAAAGAGCAAAGTAGTCTTGAATCCATGTTCATTAGTGCACCCACCCGCCTTATTGAATTTTCCACAGTACTTGGGAGCCAAGGATATGGAAACCAATTGCCTGTTGGCAAAGAATTCGTACATATCTTCAACTATTTGCTCACAAGTTTTAAGAGGAAACAAAGTTGTTAATCACGTATTGCGAGCAAAACAAAACAAAACAAAACAAGAAAAAAAAAAAAGTAGAAAGATGCGTAGTTAAATACTAGTAGTAAACACAATATATGAAAAATAGATGATAGGTGAAGGACATTTTTGTCCTTTTACATTCTACTCAACATCCGTTAATGGTTTTGGACCTTTTGAAAATTGGGTCCTTGTGGAATTTTTCATTTGACAATCTATGCAACCGGAAAGGTATTGGTACCTAAATAAATTTTATCCAATAATAAATGAGAAACCCACAATTCGAGCTTAGCACTTCGGCTAGAATGGTTGGGCTCCCTCAAGTCAACTCTACCTTCTCGGCAGTCGAGTTGGTAGTCTCATCCCGCTCAGCCTGACTTATCTTATACCTACTTTGTAAAGACATCCATTCCCGAGGGTCGATCCGAACTCTCAATCTTTAACATAGACTCACAAGAAGTGGACCAAGTACTGCCGGACGGGTCCTCCGAATTTAGGAGATCATACACCTTTCAATTTGACTCTACAGACATGGTGGTAGTCGGTAGAATCATCAATTTATTGAAGACCGAAAAAGGACGGACGAAGACTTAGGTGGCGTTTGGTACGATGTTTTTACACATCGTCAGACTCGTTTGGTGTTACGTCTGAAGATTGGTCTGAAATTTGTTTTCATATCTGAACGCCACTGACTTTCATTTTCAGACCGTGTTGAAAGAAAAAAAAAATACCCACTCTTCGTTTTTCATTTAACTTGAAAATTTGGATTCGAACTTCTATATTCTCCACTCGACGCCGTGGTGAATCAAACGGTGGCAAGCTTCTCTCCCTCCCCCTCTCTCTCCCTTGATATTATCTGCATCCCCTGCTTCATAGATCTTTAAATCTACCCAGAGGGAACTCGTATCCATGGAGCAACCTCATCTTTTCACAGGCCTTAGGAGGTCGTCCCCACACTTAATGACGAGTCTCCCTCGGAGGCTTTCTGACCGCGACCAAGATGTCAGGCATCACCTTAATGAGCCACGTGTTCCTACAATTTTCTTGTTCTCACCTCGCCCTTAAATTTATCACACCCTAGGGCCTTTACATCTTTTTTGTGGGCGTAGGTAGGACCTTCGACCAAATCACCTTGATAGTTTTCAAATAAAAAATACAAAATTGTAGAAATGCAATAAAGAAAAAGAAAATTAGATAAACCACTAAAGATTGCAAAAGAAAAAAAATACAATATGAGATACCACACCTTTAATATGCCTATTTTTGTTTTTTTTTTGTAGGCCTATTCTTTGTTATTTTGGTATTTTCTTCTCTTCATCATTCATCAAACTATTGAGCATTTTTAGTAATTTTACTTCTTACCTACGTTGTCAAGCTCGTTAATAACGAAAAAACAGTTTAATGGGGTAGAGTGGCAAAGCATTGGAAAATTCCTTGTCAGTATCTTCCTGTACTTTAGGGGGTTATGTGTCAAGTCAGTCCCTAAACTTGAGGTCGCTGTTAACAATTAAGTGAAATGACGGAAATACCCATCATTTCCCTAAACGAGAAACAAAATGAAATAAATGCCACTACCTAAAAACCCCTTATTTGTCCCATGGGCACCATGTTCAATCGGTTAACGTCGTCAAAGAAGACAACAAAACCCTTGTCGTTGTTGTCTCCAGAGAATAAAGGTCAAAAAAATTACATTTTCTCCCTATTTTTTGTCATCTTCACTAATGTTAAATGATACCCATGTTCCTTGTGTGCCCAGGGTTTAGGTTGTCTTTGGGTTTGAATCTAGAGTTGTTTCACACCATCACCCCTGTGATGAACTGGCAGTAGATACTACAATACCACAATGAACCCGCAATTCACCAAATCTAGTCAGCACCCGAACCTAAAGAAACCATATTCGGACCCATCCAAAGGTCACAAGCCCACCTATGTGCGCGATAAAGCTACGCCCATTAAGGCGTGCGATGAACTCACAACTTGCAAGCCCGCCCGCGACGATGGGTCAAAAGAGACATAGACTGGGCCCATGACAAGGCATGCAGACCTCTTGATAGCAAAAGACCTTATGAGCCGCCACATAGAAGCGGTGAGACGCCAACCACCGAAAGTGATGTCACTGATGCCACGTATAATTAGTCATGGCGCACAAAAGGATAGTAGCACATGTGAGTAATGAGAGATCTCAAGGATAAAGAAAGCTAATCCTTGAGAAGATCCTCATGAAACACATGGCAATACTCCATTACTACATCTAATAATTGACAGCAAATCAAATATCCCCTTTCCTGATACAGAACGAATATCCCCATCTCTTACCTTTTAGGATCTCTGGATCTCCTCCATAAATAGGGATCATCCTCATATTGAAGGAGTTATCCAATCTGAGCATTTCTGTGCTATCAGTACCCTCGAGTATCCCCAACACTCCCATTCTCTAGGACCTTAACCTGCATCTTTCCCCAGACCCCAGGCCTCTCTTTGTCCTTCAAAAAGACCGCCCCATCTAGCCTTACCCCCCATACTACAGGAGGTATCTCATTTTTTATGGTTTTTTTTTTGTTACTTGTTTTGGAAATTAATCACTTGTAATTACCTAAAACCTTGCCCGAACCAGAACATAGAGATAACCTTAGCAATATTGTTAAAATGAGAACAAGCCCAATCAATAGGTTTTCCTTACTAGAAATTTGATTTGCGGGCATCAAATTTACATTGGAATTGATACAGAGATGGTTTCGATGACAAAGATGATAGTTGTTGACCTATGGAGCTAATATACAACCCTACACCCCCCTCTTCTACTCTAATCCCAGTCAACATTGTTTCTCTCAACTAACTCTACTCATCATATTCCGAATCTTCACTTTCTTGATCCTCACCACTTTCCTGCAATTAGATGAAGACATTATTAAAAATAAGAAGATAGGGCAAGATTATATAAGCCAACCATGCCAATTGTGGAAATCCAAATTAGTGGCTTAGAGAGGCTGGATTACAAAGCCAATTAAGAAAAAAAGTAACAGGTAAAAGATTAAAAAAAAGGCAAAAGCCTTGAGTTCAGTGAATAAGCTACCTTTCTCTTGATATACTCCGCCATTGCCTCCTCGAACTCTGCTCTCTTTTCTGTGGCGATGTCATAGTATTGAACTTTTTCCTAGAAAAGGACAAAAATTAAAAGCTAAGATGTTAAGGTAGTTGTCAAGGTAAAACTTTTTCAGGGGTCACCATGTGCCTTCATGTTTTTATATCATGGTATACAAATTTTTGGTGTAGTGCAGCTAAATCACATCATATTATGTAAAAAAGGTAAAATGGTATAAAGAGTACCATAAAAGCAAAGGCTTTAAAAATCGACCCGAAAACAAAAACCGTTTTGACCACCAGTTTCCAGGTCAGCAGTTCAACCGTCCAGGCCGAGTGGTTCGAGCAGGTTGATTTATTTGACCTATTAGGGTAAGGGTAAGAGGATGATGTGTGTGTGTGTATCTATATATATTATGAGAAAAGAGAGAAGTTGCTGTCGGCTGGGAAAGGAAAGAAAAGAAAGAAAGAAAGGGAAGAAGAAGGAGGAGGAGGAGGTGGCGGCGACTCAGATCTCGCAGATCTCTCTCTCTCTCTCTCAGAGCAGTGATTTCAGGTCTGATATCTAATTTCAATCCCTCCCCCCATCTCTTCTCGATCTCTCTGTACATGCTCTCTTAAAAAATTAAATAACAAATATTTTATTAAACCGTGAACCGCTTTCTAGAGTCTACCTGTTTAGTGGTTACACCGCCCAGGTCAGCGGTTTTTGACTAATTCAACGGTTTTTTCAGAAATAGCAGTCCACTTGAAAAAAGGACCCAGAGGTATGACTGTTTCCTGGGTCAAACGGTTCAACCATCCACTCTGGTCCGATTTTCAAAACAATGCATAAAAGGTAAGTTTTCAATTTAGAGAGCATGACAGAGGCTTTATCCCCATTTTTTTACTTTCCTTCTTTGATTTGTCATACAATACAAAGACATTATATTCCCCGTGCCTCTTCACATTAATAGAATCACTTCTAATGTTTGCTTGCTGCTTCAACTAGGGAAACAAGTTGAAATTAACCAAATCATCATGGTTACATGACAAGGTGGCTCTCTTGTTGTCTAGCCTTAACACCTTCAATCTTAAGATTTTCTTGCCAACAGGATAAAGTTACATTTTCACATCAAGGCAAAAAGAAAGCAAGATTATCAAGCATAAATGTCACTCATGAACAGCAAAGCATTGCTAAAGAGCAACAAGTTAGGTTCCATTTAGGTCCCTTGCTGCATCGTCTGAATGGCTAACAAGATAAACTAGTTTACTATGCACAGTAATGCTGAAGAAACATAAAAGATGCTAGTTGGTGTCCTGGACGTTTGATGGTACCTAGGTGGAAAAGGATAAACCTAAAGCCTTTTTGCAAACAGGGGATATCTTGTGACTCAATTCTTTTGTTTAGAGTGGCTGAGGAAACCCTAGAGCATGGTGATTTGACCTAACATTACAGAAAATCAACTCGAATTAACAGCACATGCTCTGCTGATGCAGTGGGTTGGTTAACCATAGAAGGTTAGAATAAATCATGTGGTCCGGCGTCTCACAAAATAAGAATGCAGCAGAAAAAATGTTTCAGAAAATGAGTACAGGAAAAAAGAATTTCAAGTAAGTATTGAGAAATAAAAAAGGTTCAACATCAATTCAAGAACTAGAACTACCAAGAATTAGTCAAGAACCTTTCATGAATACATGGCAGCATGTAGTAAGAGAATCAAAAAAAAAATCAGGTTAAATCACAAGAAATAGAAAAAGGGTTAGATTTTACACAGGAACGGAGAAAGGTTAAAAAAATAACATCAATTCTAGAACCACAGCCAGTAACTTTAATGCATCAAACTATCAATCTATTGCTCTTCTGGCCTTGCATAAATATTTAAGAGAAAGACAGAGAGAGAGAGAGAAAGAACAAAGATTGGTCCACATCATACAAGTTGACCCCACAACTAAGAATAGTCCAAGATTATCAAAGAACACCTTTAAGAGAAAAATATGACCCATCAGCACACTAAAAAATAAATAAATATTTAAATTTAAAGATAATTTGATTCTAGCCATAAATCTGGTAAAATTATACACCATAAACCTGCCACTAGAACCCCACATTCAAGGGAAATCAGTGATCTCTTACATACATGAGAATTCTTCTTTGATCTAAGAACCATCATCCAAGAGTGCTTCAAGATCGCATCTTCAAATCATCTAGAGATCAAGGGTGTGCTGCCTCTAGGTCTTTTTGGTTGTTAAATTTTATTTCTTTTTGTGATTTCTGGGGGTGTGTTGCCTCCCCTCTTGTACCCCTTTCTTCCATTTTATCAAAAAAAAAAAGAAAAGAAAAAAGAAATTTTCTGATGTGGTTGGCCCACTAAACACTGTAGGCCCCACTTCTGATATTTGCTAGTTTTCTATGGGGCCTCTCATATATGCTAAGAATGAGTTCTGAAGCTGTTAACCTTTTTTTCTTTCTTTTCAATCTTATAACCTTCTATAGGACTTGAAGTGGATCAAATTGATATAACCATACAAATGCTACAGCATCAAGGTAAAAAAGAAAAAAGATAAGTTTTTATAGGCACAACTTTACCCAGTGCTGCATGGACACAGACATGAGAATCGGAATTAGATGCCTGTCCAAGAGCCTGACTCGGCAAGATGAGAAAACATGGAGTCACAGACACATCTATGGAAAAGTATATACTATTAAAATATTTCATATTTTTTGAATTCTAACATTATATACCTATAAAAAATGTTTCTTTCATTAGTTGTTTGATGCAAAAAATGGATTCTTGTATATTAGTTGTTCATTTATGTCAAATAAGCTAGGAGATAAAAAGAAACGTTACATAGAAGTGCCCTCACAAATTCATGAAGTGTTGGGCTCCAAAATGTGTCCAACAAGACACATCATCCATTTAGGAGAGTTCATGCAACATGATTTTTTTTTTATCAGAAACGATAACTTTCATTAGAGATAAGTTAACCTGAAATACAGAATTCAACCCTTATTAGAAAAGGTTGATCCAATAAACATCAAACATTACAGCACTGCCCAAAAAAGACTCTCCCTTGCAATCCCTTGTTTTGCTAGGGCGTCAGCAAAACCATTTGCTGATCTCCTTACCCACTTGAACCAAACACCCACCTCCCTTGTTATGCTAAGAATTTCCCTTATCAGCTGTCTATATTGCCAAATTCCCAGCTGCCCTGATTGCATCCACCCAATTACCAACTTGGAGTCTCCCTCTATCTCAATCTACTGTAACCCCAACTGTTTGGCCAGTTTTACACCTTGATGTAGTGCCAAGATTTCCGCTCTTAAGGAATCTCCAACTCCTCTTGGGCCTGAAAACAAAGCCATTATCTGCCTTCATTATCTCTGAAAACACCTCCTATACCAGATGGGCCTGGATTACCTATAGAGCTTCCATCAAAGTTCAGTTTCACCCTTTGTTGTGCCAGTGGGGACCAAACTTCCTGTATCATAGCTTTGGAAGTAGTAGTAGATGCCACAATACCCCAACTTCTATAAATGTCTTCAACTGAGAAATCCTTAAAAAGATCACAGGATTTCAACCAATGGATAACCTTAGTAGTTATTCCTTCCACAACCTCTTCCTTGGATCTACATCTGCCTTTAAAGATCCTATTGTTTCTTTCCTCCCACACTGACCACAATACAGCAGCTCTAGTGGCTCTCCACATAATCCTTCCACGAACCGTTGGTTGCCTGTAAAAAGTTGGATCAAAGAGGTTCGCCACGCTTGAGGAGAGAGTCCACTTGTAGCCAAAGAGAGAAGAGAACCAAGACCAAATAAAGAACACAAAGGGACATGAGATTAGTAAATGTGAAATTGTCTCGCCAGAACCCAAACATAGGCAACAAACATGGGGGGAGAGGCACATATTTGGCCTCTTTTTCTGCAATAAATCCAAGGTGTTGATTTTTTTGAGTACCACTTCCCAACAAAAGGCCTGAATTTTAGGGGGTACAGGGCTACCCCACACCTCCTTTGAAGGAAAGTTCCCTACAAGGTTAGAGGTCTGAAGCAAAATGTTATAGAAAGAAGAGCAATTGAAAAAACCAGAAGGGGAAGGTTTCCAAATTCTGCCATCTCTACAGGACTGATCAAGAAAGACTTCCCCTAACTGAGTGATCAATTTATCAACCATCCCCATTTCAGAATCCCTTAGACCTCTTCTCAAGCCCAAATCCCAGGAGTTATCAACAAACAATGAAGATATCACTTTTCTTTTGTTTTCAGACAAGGAGTAAATAGAAGGAAATCTATCTCTAAGGGAGTTTTCACCAACCCAAATAAGGAAGCATAAGAGGCAAAATACCTTGAATAGCTTTCCAAGGAGAACACTGAGAAGCCCCAGGGTCGAGTCCTGCATCCCAATCGTTATCTGCCAATCCATGAATACTAAAAATCAATCTAGACCAAAGTCTGTCCTGTTCCATCGGTAGTCTCCAAATCCATTTCCCCAGCAAAGCCATGTTTCTTAATCTTATATTTCCTAACCCAAGGCTTCCATCATCCCTACTCCTAGAAACAACCTCCCACTTCACTAAGTGATCCTTCTTAGTATCCCCTGGTTCCCACAAGAAATCCCTCATTATCTTCTCTAACTGGTTAGCTACTTTCATTGGTACTCTAAAGGTAGACAGGAAATAAACTGGCAAGTTGGCTAAGGTTGACTTGATTAAGGTTATCCTACCCCCTAAAGAGATGTAATTCCTCTTCCAATTTTCTAACCTCTTGGAGAATCTTTCAATTACAGGGTACCAAAAACTCTCAACCATTGGGTTCCCTCCCAGTGGTAGCCCCAGATATTGTAAAGGCCAGTCCCCCACTTCACACCCCAAAATCCTAGCTAGGGAATCCACCTCCTCTCCGCCTAGATTGAGCCCTGCCACAACTTTTTCCCTAAATCACTTTAAGATTGGACTTCCTTTCAAATTGAAGCACTAGACTCTTTAAGTTCCGTAATTCCCCTTCCTCCATGTCACAAAACAAGATGATGTCATCTGCAAATTGTAAGTGTGTGACCACCACCTCCTCCCTACCAATCCTCCAACCTCTTATCAAATTGTTAGCATCGGCTCTCGAAATCATGGCACTCAACACATCAACTACTAGGGTAAAGAGGAATGGGGACAATGGATCTCCTTGCCTAATACCCCTCTTTGCAGGAAAGAAACCCTTAGCTACACCATTCGCCAATATTGAGAAATGACATGAAGAAATGCATCCCTTTACCCAACTACACCATCTCTCCCCAAACCCTCTCCGCTTGAGAACCTCTAGTAAAAAATCCCAGTCCACCATGTCATATGCCTTTTCCTTTCTCCTCCTCTTCACCTCAACTCATTCATTGGCAATAAGTATTTGATCTACAATTTGTCTTCCTTCTACAAAGGCCCCTTGATACGGTGAGATTAGAGATAGGAGGATCTTTTTTAATCTTAGCGCTAGGACTTTAGAGAAGATCTTATACATGCTTCCCACCAGGCTTATAGGTTTGAAATCCTTTGGTTGGAGAGCGTCCTTCTTCTTAGGAACCAAGGCAATAAAAGTTGCATTTGCTCCCGAGTTAAATTTGCCTCTCTCATAGAACTCTTCAAAAACCTCCAACAAATCCTCTCTAATTATCTCCCAACAATCTTGATAGAAGGCCATCGAAAAACCATCTGGCCCAAGAGCTTTAGCTCGATCCATGGAGAAGATTGCATTTCTCACTTCTTGGGCCTTCAATCTTCTTTCCAAAGATTCCAATAAGACACTATCTTCCACCCTCCACTCCAAGTCCTCTAAGCTCTCACTAGGTCTCCCTGGGTTGTCATACACTAATTTGAAGTGATTAACCAAAGCTTGAGCTATATCATCTTCCCTTGTCAGCAATTGCCCATCCCACTCCAATTTTGAAACATAATTCTTCCTTCTCCTCCCATTTGCCAACGAATGAAAAAACCTTGTATTGATGTCCCCTTCCTTTAGCCATTTGCACCTAGATTTTTGCCTCCAACTTATCTCCTCCTTCCTAACAAGATCTTCCAGTTCCTGTTTCAAATTCCATCTTTCCACCGTACCCTCTTCCCCCAACCTTCTTTCAGCTTCTAGTCCATCTAGCTCCTACACTCTCTGACTGATTTCCACTTTCCTTTGCTCTAATCTACTAAAAACCTCTTTATTCCAAATCTTGAGTCTAGCTTTCAGGAGTCGTAGTTTCTTGTAAAACCTATACCCCTTCCATCGGAATTCCACTTGGTCCACTTCCCACCATTCTTTTACCTTAGCTAGAAACTCTAGATGAAGTAACCACATGTTTTCAAACCTAAAAGGGCACGGGCCTCCATCTAGTCTTTCTTGAGACAACCTGATTGGGCAATGATATGAAATAGGTCTCGGCAATGCTGTAACACCTAAAGTCCCCCATTCAGCTTCCCAATCCACTTTAAAGAGGAACCTATCCAATCGACAACAGATAGGGTTTTCTTGGACGTTTGACCAGGTAAAATTTGCTTGCTGAAGAGGGAGGTCCCGCAATGCAAAATTCTCCACAAAGAGATTAAACTTCCTCATGCTAGATGTAATCCTATGACTGGGGTTATTGGACTCGTTTAAGAATCTTATGACATTGAAATCCCCACCCAAACACCAAGGGCCATCCCACAATCCCCTAACAGCTGCTAGTTCTTCCCAGAAACCTTCCCCACGATTGTGCAAAGGCCCAACTCAAATTTCTTGTTGACCAAATGCTCCTCACCCATTTCTCGTCCACCTCAAACGGTTTTGATTCTTGTATTAAGACCACATCTGACTTTTCTCTTCTCAAGAAGTCTTTGATCACTTGCCTTTTCTTTGAACTCCCCAAACCTCTTACATTCCAGCTTATTAACTTCATGGACAAACAAATCAGTTAGCCCCAACCAAACCACCCTCTTTACTCCTTTTTTCTATCCTTCCTACCCCTACTCGCTTTATCATAAACCACCCCACTCTTCAACCTCTCCACCTCACTCAGCTTTTTCTTCCTCTTCTTAGAAAGCTCTCCTACCTTCTTACTAGACTCTTCCACCTTCTCAATTCCTTCTAGTTTCTTACCTGACCCCTTCTTCTTCTTTTTCAGTTGTCCTTTTGATTTTCCACTGTATCCACTTTTCTCCACTGTATTGGGAAATTGAATAATCTCCTCCTCAACCCTACCCTCTTTCACATTCAGCTCCTCTTCCATTCTGATTCTAAATAGTTCCATGATCAACACCCAAATTTTGTCCCCTAGTCCTCTCTCTTCTGCTTCTGAATTTATCTCCCCCACTACCTCTGTCACTTGTCCCGAATCAAACGAATTGGCAGACTTTAAAGCTGGGCTGGAATCACCTTAGGCCAGACACACACAGGACTTGAGGAAACAAAGTTAGTAACCAAAAACTGAACCTGAAAACAATCCAAACCTTGGGAGGAAGAAGACGCAATATGAGTTGCTGGAATAGCCTGAACCCCTCTTGTTTGACTTTCGCTGGGAATAGGACCCTCGAAATCAAGATCTGGATTGATTGCAGTGGGAAGCGGGTAGTTTATAGCTCTGCTTGGAGGAACCAGATTGCCAACACACACCGTACAAGCACCCATTCCCTGGTCTTTACAAAGGATTGAATTCCCTTTTCTCCCCGTTTCGGTTTTCTCCTCACCCAAGCCTGTTTTCTTTCTTTCCAACTCCTTTCTAGGCCGAACCAACTCTCCTGGAAGTGTACAAGCCTCTTCTTCGAACAGTAACTTTAATCCTGGGTCATCTTCCTCCCCAAACCTTGAACGGCATTTACTCTGTATACTACCATAGCTGGACACTTCAACATACAACTCCTCTTTCAGAGACTCATCATCTACACTTACCCAGTCTGAGCAGAATCCTCCTCTTCTAACCTCGTGCGATTATATCTCGGATTAGGTTTATCTGGGCTAGTGGAGTAAGAGACCAGTCTTGGCTGCCACGCTAAAGTCGGACCAGACAAACGTTTTTCTTTCGAGCCAGTTGCAGACCAATCTGAAGAGGACGAAGATATACCACAGCGAATGTCCATAGTCTTTTGAACCTTGTTCCACCTCACGTGCCTATTTAAGTGGTCACCTGATTTATCTATGGGCTTACTTGCTGTTGGAGTCTTATTTCCAGGCCCATCCACTTTAAGTTTAAGACTGGGCCCACCAGTACCCCTCACTTCTACCGTTGGCCCATCCTTATAATTTTGAACCTGACCCAGTCTTTTTAAAAGTTTAGTATTGGTTCCCTGACTGCAGGCCTGGGCCATATCAAACGACAATCCACCTGGTTGTTGTTCCAATCTACCTCCACCTGTCCCCACCTTTGGACACTTGTTCAAATTCAAAAAGTCATCCGACAAACTTTCTCCACCTTTGGACGTTACTACCTGAGCAAAAGTGCTAGTCCGATCCTCTGACTTGCCAATTAAAGTGGAAGACTGGGGTACTGCTTTCCTATCCCTTGCTTTTACAGTTTCTTTCCCAGTGTTAACTCGAACCTTGGAGGCCACGTCATCTTCGTCTTCCCCACTCCTCCCCAATCTCCACCATCTAGCTTCTGTAGAAGTTGCAATCCAAACCCTGAGTTCTACATTATCTGAAGTTAAATCCAAAGACCTTGGGATAAGCTCTGGCTTTGCTCCTGCTACATTAATCTGCACGGCACTCAGGTTGGAAGCATCAAAGGAAACCATCTTGCCTCCACATAGCTTCGCAACTTTCCTGAATACCTCCATCTTCCATAGATGGAAAGGCAACCCAATAATTTTCAGATTGATAAGTTCTGTGGGTTCTACCAACTGTACATTGCAAAAAAGCTTCCATTTCTCCAACACCACCACACCTTGCTCTGTTACAGCCGAAACAGTAGCAAAATCCAGAGGAATCCCCTGAAAATACACTACAGCCTTGTGGTCGTCAAAGGGAGAAATCTGCAACACCTCTGTAGTCTTCAATATCTGTTGGACTTCTTCACCTAGTCTCTCCCAATCTTTTACTTTCTTGTTTACCGTTAAGCTGCCAATCCTCTTTAGGTTTGTTCACCCACAATTTCACCAAACCTAGTCCAGCATCAATCTGCAATTTACTTTCCGTCCCTATCTCCTCCTCTCCTGGGATCTCCCTGAAAACTTTCCCTGACTGCCCTTCAGATTCTTCCTTAATTTTTTGACCATCTTTTAGGGCACTTTCTCTGTCATTAGTTGCCACCATAAACTCCTGAATTGCTTCTGCTAACTTGTCCCATCCCGAGGCCTCCCTTCCTTCAGGGAAACAGGTAAACTGCTTCAGCCCCTCACCAAAGTGTTCCTGCACTCCCAAAAACCTCCCGTACTTGGTTCTTTTTTCTTTCAGCCACGTACTTCCTGTTCTGTTCCAATAGACAGCACCTCCACTCCCTTGATTTTTCTGTTATTTTAGCTCCATCGAGAACTCCTTGGAACCATGGTACCGCCCTTCCTTCGAGAAGTAAAGAAGCTTTCCTCGATTATACAATCTTTAGAGAGAGTCCATTTCTAGTCCAGATTTCTTCCAAGATGAAAGTCTTCGCTTCCACCTTCAGCACATTCTTCCATCTTTTTGCTTGCAGGAACTGACCTTCCCTCCCTCTTTCCAAGCTTCCCCCGCTGGTCATCTGGGGTCTTCATGCAACATGATTTTGCCAATGTTTGTAAAGCTATACACCCATGAAACTGGAATTACAATAACCCATATGACACAAGGATGAGTGCATCCAGAAATACCAAATTCCATGTGCATGGTTGATGCACCAGTGCTACTTGTTTTTTTGATAGATAAATATAATTAGCAGCAGTAAAGGAAATCAATCAATGCATTAATGTTACTTATTGAACGATGTTCAGATTATACAAAAAGAATAAAGGACAAAAACAGTAGCTAATCTCATCTATAGTTTAGCTCATTATTTGTGCATTAAGTGTGTTGATTTTGGAACTGATTGAAAGCTTATCTGTACTATTATAAAGTTAACCTTGAATGCAGTTCATGATTCATACTGCTGTAAGCCAATCCTATGAGATGAGGACATGTTGGGATTTGAGATGCCCTCAAAACCACTCACAGCCTTCATATAAAATCACATGCACAAAGACAGTCAGAAACTGAGAACAATAATTGAACCAAACCTCATATGTCATTGTTTTCCACTTCTCCCCACATGCCTTGCCAATCTAAAGAATGAGAATATCACAGAATGCATGAATTAAAAAACTGAAAGGGAAAGAAATAAAGGTAATGAAAGAATGAATGGCTTGAATTAGTAGGGAAAAATTCAAAGAAACAATCTGCAGATGATCTAGCACATACATCGCGCATTGACTTCACATCTGGATTTTGTTCCTGGTATTCCTTGCGAAAATCCTCCCTTCAAAATCACAAAAATGTGCAGTTAAAATGTAGAACGTGACAAAGAACATATGGGTTATATGATGATGTAGAAATACTCATGAACTTGTGCACACTGAATATAGTTCCATGCTTCAATAAAACCAATGCCCATTTTCTGCTAATTGTTGCTATGGTTAACAGAAGGTAATTCTGGGAGACCAAACCTTTCTTTTCTTTATTTCTTTCTTTTTATTTATTTTTTTTCAGGGGGGGGGGGAGGGGGGAGTTTGGAAGGGAGGAAGAGTGTTGGCATTAAGGCATAAATGATAGATCATAAACAATAGTTTACTTTAATTGTTAATTTACAAATCCAAAGCAAAGTCCAATATAATGCTCTACATTATGTTATCCATAACCATGATTTTTTTTCTTTTGCTGCAACACATAACCACGAATATTGAATCAGATAAATGCAGGATGAAACCACAGATAAATACATCCATTTATTTATTCTTCTTGAGTGTCTGAGTATAGATTTAGAAGAGAATGAGAGAGAAGAGAAAGAAATGAGAATAAGAAAAAAGGAAAAGAGAAATGTGGAGAGCGCTAAAAGCATGAGGTGCAGGTGCCAGCTTCTATTCTACTTAGATAGCAACTGTATAAAATAGTAAAATAACCAGTAAACCCATGGTCATGTGACTCCATAAAAAAGCCTCACAAAACAAGGGTAAAAATAAGAAAAGAGAAAATACCGTACAGTAGTAATGGTTGTGCTTAGAGCAGCAGAAAATGTTCCAAGATTGGGTTTTGATAAATAAATATAAGAAAATGTCAAGAATGAATAAAAAATTAAAGTCCAAGTGCTGTAAAAGATGCAGAAATAGAGATGTAGGTAGCAAACTCAGAAAGAGTGATGACTGAATGAGTTACAGTGGCCGGGATGAGCTCCAATAGGAGCCTGCCAGACACTCAGATCCCTTCCTTCTCTCCCTACCAGAGGGACCACTGAAGTGAAAACTTTTGAAATTGAGGGCAATCTCCAATCTAACACTGCCTTCTGCATTCTTATTGGAGAGAAGTAGGGGTTTCTGGAAAAATTGACCCTTAGAGAGGATGAAGCATTGAAAACTCCTTAAGCTTTTATTGCAGCTTCAAGAGGATGGTTTAAATGTTCTGGAAATAAGGAGATTATTCTTCAGAGGCCTACACTCCACCCTCCAACTAAAATCGAAAACTTCACCTCTTGGGCAGGTGAGGAAAGCGCCAGGGGTATATTCATACCTGAAGATGATGATTCTTGTGGGTGGCATGCAATGTTGGATTCCCTCAAGCCACTGATGAGGAAACCTCAAGACCCTCCTTTACCTGCTTTAAACATAGAGACCTTCCCCCCTCCCCCTTTCCCTTGAACCTGGAAAGCTACATAGTCAAAACTAGAAGCAGTAGCTTTATTAACACTCTGCATAATTTCAATCCCTTCAGAGCCTAGAAGCTGGTTTTCATTTGTGAAAAAACAACTGATTTAGTTTGGAGTGACATAGAAAAAGGGTTATCAGCAAACCCACATACCACTGCATTGATTGCCCTTAAACCTCTTGATGGTACTGTTAAAGACACAAATGAACAGAGGCTACAGGTATATTCCTGTTATGGGCCCGCGAATAGGATCTCATCACGGGTTGGTCCACGGGGAAAACCTCCTGCTTTCCCTTGTTCCTCCCTTTCCTTGAAGAACCTATCTTGCCGCCCTAAAGGTGATTTGTTCAAGAGATCACCCTAACTCTCCTTTACTCTTCTCTTTGACTGAAATTTTGGATGCCTTTATTCAATAATAGTGGCCCCTTAAATAGGAGATTACAAGAGTCTTGCTCTTAGGGAGACTCCTTGCTGAATAGGGAGACCTCCAACTCTATCTTGATAAGATAAGACTGATAAGATAAGATAAGTCTCTCTTAATCCTAATCTAATAAGCTAAGATAATCTAATCTACTAACTTAATAAGATAAGAATAACAAGATAGTCTAATCTAATCTGCTGAATGGATAAGACTGTTGCTGCCGAATTGGATAGGATGAGGACACCGGATCATTGCTGCTGCTGCTCCCAATATGCGTCCACATCATTACTCCCCTCTTGGACTACGAGCTTGTCCTCAAGCTCAAATTCAGGATGGGTGTCGGGAAACACCGTCAAAGGAATCCCGGATAGGTGGAATGACTTTGCCCCCCTGGATCGGGTTCCAATGAAGAGGGTTCATCCTCATCTTCCTCTTGTTTCACCAGGAGGCAGAAAAGTCTCTTGCACTTGTGCCCTGCTGAGTAGAGTTCATCGCAATTAAAACATTGGCCCCTTGCCCTGCGTTCCGCCATCTCAGCCCTGGACAAGTGCTTAATAGGGGGTGCAACGACGCTGCTCCCCACACTGGATGCTGATCTGGAATTGTTGCTCGCCTGTGGCTTCCGTTCTTGGCTGGCTGCTGAATATGGAGCCATTCCAAGTGGTTCTGGGGATGCCCATGCTGATGGAGACCGCCCTATACTGAAGGTTCCGCGGCTGAGTTGTAGTTTGCGTTCGAAGGCGCGAGCTATATTCATGGCTGTAACCAGGTTGGGGGGATTCTGCATTTCCACGTCCACCCGCAGGGGTTCTGCTAACCCAGCGATGAACATGTCTACCTGCTGGTCCGGTCGCACTGAAGTTGCCCTTGCGAGGAGGGTCTAGAACTGGCGCTGGTATTCTACCACCGTGCCGGTTTGTTTAAGGTTAATCAGTTGGCCTAAGGGGTTGCTTGTCAGTGGGGGCCCAAATCTAAGAAGGCAGTAGGACTTGAACTGGGTCCAATTGAGCCCAGGTTCTTTCTGTTCTAATCGATAGAACCAGAGTTGCGCTTCCTCTGTTAAGTAAAAGGCGGCTAGGCTTACCTTATCCCGGTCGTCTGTCCGTTGATTTCGAAAAAGCTGCTCGCACTGGTACAGCCAGCCCAAGGGATCTCCATTGCCGTTGTACGACGGGAATTCTAACCTGTTGTACTTGGGGATGACTACGGCCCCCTAGTTGCCGAACTGCTGTTCGCCGGAAGACTCCGGCAGATCTGGTCGGCGGCCGCTAGTGGCTGTCACCCCTTCTATGTTCCTCTCTTTGCTAGAAAGGAATAACTCCATCAGACGCCGTAGTTCCCTGACTTCGTCCTTGATTTCCCGTACTTCCGAGCTGGTCTCCATGAGTCGGTGCTCGAGTTTGTGGACCCTGGACGGCAGCTGCTCCAGATCACCCATGACGCCTTGCTCTGATACTAAAATTGTTATGGGCCCGCGAATAGGATCTCGTCACGGGTCGGTCCACGAGGAAAACCTCCTGCTTTCCCTTGTTCCTCCCTTTCCTTGAAGAACCTATCTTGCCGCCCTAAAGGTGATTTGTTCAAGAGATCACCCTAACTCTCCTTTACTCTTATCTTTGACTGAAATTTTGGATGCCTTTATTCAATAATAGTGGCTCCTTAAATAGGAGATTACAAGAGTCTTGCTCTTAGGGAGACTCCTTGCTGAATAGGGAGACTTCCAACTCTATCTTGATAAGATAAGATTGATAAGATAAGATAAGTCTCTCTTAATCCTAATCTAATAAGATAAGTCTCTCTTAATCCTAATCTAATAAGATAAGATATTCTAATCTACTATAACTTAATAAGATAAGAATAACAAGATAGTCTAATCTAATCTGCTGAATGGATAAGACTGTTGCTGCCGAATTGGATAGGATGAGGACACTGGATCATTGTTGCTGCTGCTCCCAATACGCGTCCACATCAATTCCAGAAGAAGAAGAAGGCCACATCAGCCTAGTGAATCCATTTCAAAGGTAGCTGGAGTTTACTGAATTAAACATGTTGGCAAGTTGTTGTAAATCTGTTGTAAGTTAGTTATGATAGAAACTAGACATTTGGCAAGTTGTTGTTGTAAATCTATTTTACTTACAATAAGATGTGAATAAAGTTTTCACAATTTTCTTCTCTTGTCTTCTTCTCTAATTCAGGATGTCATCCTCCCTCGAAGAGGATCTGCGTTAGGCAGCTCCCCAGCATTTGGTATCAAAGCTTACGGCAGGACACATCATGCCAAGCACACGATTGGAAACCATGGAAGAATGAATGGATTGAATGGAGAGATTCATCTGCATAAAATGACGAGCGATTTGCAAGAGATCAAGCATACTTCAGCAACATTGATGGCCCAGGTGGAGAAAAACTGTGGAAGGAACCCATGATGGCGATCAAGAAGGGAATGGCAGAGATCAAGGAGGAGGAAATCGTGGTTGGACAATGACCAGGTCAGCCAAGTTATACTTCCCAAAATATTCAGGTGAGGATCCCATACCTTGGAAATTTAGGGCAGAAAGATACTTTGAGTACCACGATACACCCAGCCACCAAAGGGTTCTCATCGCTTCATTCCATCTGGAAGGAGAAGCAATCATGTGGTTCCAGTGGTTTTGTCATACCCATCCACAAGATTCTTGGGTGGATTTCACAGAAGCTCTATGTATTCGTTTTGGACCAACAAGGTTCGACAACTATGATAAAGCCCTATCTAAACTTAGGCAAACAGGGTCTGTGAGGGATTATTGTTACGGAAAAAACCCAAGAAAACAGATTCGAATGGCACCCAAACTGAAAGTAAAAGTAGAGATAAAGAGAAACAAGCGCAGAGAACACACACAGATTTACGTGGTTCGGCTTATAGCCTACGTCCACGGGTGAAGGAGGAACAGAAATCCACTATGAAGATGGAAATGGAGAAGAAGTACAAAGTTGTGCTCTCATAGAGAAAACCCTAAGCCCCAAATACACCCAAAGCCTCACTCGTCTCTCACAAGACTTAGACTCTGTATACAAGAGAGAAAACCCCCGAAAATACATAACTCTTCGTATTTGGTTCGGACCTATAAGATGAATATGGATCGGGTCCATAAGAATAGAAGTCAAGGCTCTTCAATCCACTCCGGTGCTTGCAGTGGTGGTCTAGCACAGCTGCAAGAAAAGGACTCAATTGACTTAAAAGGGTGATTCACTTCTTTCTTTCTCCCCAAATCTCTAAATTCTTCCCGCCAGACATTTAATCTTTCCTTAAAAGAAGGATCTTCAAACCACATGTTCTCCAAGTGGAAAGGTGAAGGACCTCCAAAAGGTACTTCTTTCTCAATACGTACAGGACAATGATCTGAAGTAACTCTAGGCAAAGTTCTTGAAATTAATGTCCCCCACAATTCTTCCCAGTTACAGCAAAACAGAAATCTATTTAGTTTGGAGCAAGTAGGGGAGATTGAAAGTTTGACCAAGTAAAATCCACTTGCAACAGCGGGAGCTCTCTCAATTCCAGCAAATCAATTAGGTTGCCAAAGTTTCTCACACTAGTGGTGGTTCCTTGGTTTGTATTATTTGTTTCTTCCGAGAATCTAATAACATTAAAATCACCCCCCAGACACCAAGCCTCCCCCCCCCCAAAAAAAAAGTCCTCTAATAGCAAACAACTCCTCCCAAAATAAGGCCCTGGCCCTGTCTATATATGAGTTGGGACCATAGACATTTGCTAATGCCCATTCTCTCCCATCTGAGGTGCTTCTCATCTTTAGGGAAATTGAGAATTGTCCAATTAGCTCCTCTACACAATCCAACTCCTCATTTTTCCAAATTGTTAAAATCCACCCTGAGGCTCCCCAGGATGGGGTAGAAGACCAACTAAGACCCCTGATTTTCCACAAAACTCCTAATCCATTTTCTGTCCATCTCTAACAACTTGGTCTCTTGGATCATAACCACACTTGGCCTTTCTTTTCTAAGGGAATTCCTCATTATCATTCTCTTCTTTGCCTAAGCCTCTCACATTCCAACTCAAAATCTTCATCTCATTGGTTTCAAAGTCCCAGACAAGTTGTCTCAAATCAGCAGTTCCCTTTTCTTCTTTCCTTTCCCCAGTTCTCCTCTTTCTCAAAGATAAATGCCGCATTTTAGCTTTTCAATCTCATTTTTCTTCCTCTTCCTTTGTTTTCCATTTCTCCTCAAGTAGACTTTTGTTCCCCCTCTTTTTTTTCCTCTAAAAATCCTCCTTTCCCCTCTTGTTTTAAAGGAAAAACTCTCTCCCCCTTAGGCTGCCTTTCTTGAGATGGGTCTAAAATTGGGGAGTTAGGTAATCTATCCCGTCCAACTGAGAGCCTGATCTAAGGCCAAAACAAAAAGGTTTTCTAGGATTAAATTCATGATTTTATTCCTCTCTTCCTCAAAACCATTATCCAAAGATTCTCCAACCCCAAGGTTTGTGGAACTTTAGTCAAAAGCCTTCTAATAAGGTAAAATTCTAGCTGAATCTGCAAGAACAGAGGAGGCAAAATTAGGGGAAGTAATAGGGACAGATGAAGAAACAACAAGTAAAGGAACAGAAGGGGGGATAGGGTGAGAGACTCCCTGCTCCAAGCTTTCATAAGCCTTCCTTGGGGTTCTTTCTACTAAAGAGTTATCCTTGTCAGGTAAAGCATGCATAGCATCAGTTGTCTGTTCCTCTTGTGCTTCCGTACTTTGGTCCGTGTTGATATCAAGATCCCATGTACGGACACCCTAAACCTATGCCTTTGCTGGTTGTTCATTCAATTCCCTTCCGACTACATCTAAAACCGCCCCAAGTTTAAGGCAGGCAGTTCAAACTTCAAACCTACCTTCTCTCAGAGCCAAAGAGTTTTCACTAGAGGGGTCTTCAAGAAAGAGCTTTGTTACATAGTCTTCATCATCCCAGAACTTGTAGGTTTTTGTGGAGTCCTACCTTCCTATGCTAGATGGTTTACCCACTTCATAATCTTCCTCCTATCACAAGTCTTCCCAATCGCTATCTTCCTCTGAATCTTCACGAGAATGCCTAAAAAACTTTGGGTTGGGTTTACCCAGAGTTGTAACATTCTTCAAGGACACCAGTTTCCAAGCCAGATTAGATTCCAAAGCCCCCTTTGATCCATTTGACCTCCCTGAGGTTTTTGATATAGGTTTGAAAATTTTTTCAGTTGTTGCAACAGTGGGAGGGGCTCTAGAAGTCAAAAAAGCAAGATGATAGACCAAGAAAGCAGTCTCCTAATGCACGCCCTTGTCCAGGCACCTAACAATTTAAGTGTTCACATATGCCTTAACTTTTTTGAATGAGTTGAGTTAGCCAAGTTTTTCGGTTCGACCACTAGACCAGCTCTTTGTCACCCCTTTTTCTCTTGTGGGTCACAATTGGGATTTTGGTTTCCATCGAAGATTGAAGGATGGTGAACTTAGGGCTAGCAATATTTGGCACAACACATGAACACATGACCCAAACACGACATGAAGTTAGTGGGTTTGGGTTTACCTTAATCGCGTTTGTATCAAAATCATGGCAACCCAAAGTTGAGTATTAGATCATGCATGTATATTTGGTTGAAATACTATTAACGTAGTTAAGGATGACATTGAAGGTTTTTATGAATTCATTTAGGTAATGGATGATTGAATGTTTATTTTACTATTTATATATATTTATTGTTTAATTTAAACATTTTAATCGTGAGTATTTTGTGTTAATTCAGATTATACATGTTAGTACATAATTAAATAGATTAATCGTGTTAATATGGGTTACGCGGGCAATGTCATATTACCCGTGTAATAAATAGTTCATGTTCATGTTTGAAAATTTGACATGATTAATTAATCGTGTCGATCCATATCCGAATACTCCTACCTTAACACAACACGTGAACAAGAATTGCCACCCTCAAGAACTTTCTTTATTGACTAGTTTGTTACAACTCCTTGAGAGTGTGTGCTTGGACCCCTCCAAAGCGGACAGAAGTATCTGGACTCCCAATCCCACCTTGGCATGACACGTGAACACAAATTGCCACCCTCGTGAACTTACTTTATGGACTGGTTTGTTACAACTCCTTGACAGTGTGTGCTTGGACCCATCCAAACTGAACAAAAATATTTGGACTCCCAATCCCAAAGGTCGTTTTTCTTTTGTCTCCCTATTTAAGGTGGCATTCACTTTCGTGTTTATCTTGTGGACAGGACCATTTTGGTCCATTCCGTGAGAGAATGATGCATTCGGTTCACTATGGATGGTCCCCATCCACAATATCTTGTGGATAAGGACTATCTGCTCACCAATTTATCGTCCCCACATTTATCTCATGGATGGGGACCATCCATAGTTGCCAAACCGGTTTTTATGATTTAATGCATCACATTTTTGTCCTAAACTCCTCTCTTTTAACATTGTCAAGCCATAGCACACTCTTTTCCGTTCTCTGCTAAAACAGGGGACCTTCCTGTATCCTCCGTCATTCTATGCTACCGGACCGCCATTAACAAATCCACTCCTCCGCCAAGTTCACCAACCGGTCTGGAACTGGAACAGGTATGTGAGCCTAGCTATCTCTCTTGCTCTCCATTGGAAAACCAAACAGAAGCTTGTTTTCTCTTCCAAAGTAGCTCCCACCACCACTCCCCTCCACCAGAGCTGATAATTAGCATAAAATTTTTTAGGTTTCACCATAGTTTTTTTTTCATTTTGATTTTATTTTCCTTTGACATATATGGCAAATATATTTTTTATATTTACTAGTAATTACATATTGGTGTTTATTTTATCCATTATTTTTTGAATTATTGTTTCCAATTTATTTTGGGTGTGGACTGTTTTAGTCCACACATTTTGTCCATAGTTCAAAACAACTGTAGACAGTGGTGTGGTGTGGACTAGGCCATACCCACCAATTTCTCGTCCACATTACAAAACACCCCCTAATTCTCTTTGCCTATCCCCCCCCCAGGAGGTTTGATATAGACACACTCCACCCAAAGTAGGAGCTTTTTATTGAAGTGGGTCATGGGAAGATTAACACTATGGACACTTTACAAAATAGAAGACCTTTTCTGTGTGTTTCACCAAACCAGTGCATTCTTTGTAAATCCAGTAGAGAGAGTTGTTATTACCTCTTAATCTCCTATCCTTTTACTACTTATATTTGGGATTGGTTTTTCTCTTTGTTTGGGCACAAGTGGAGTTTACCAATGGAAATAAAGATGCTTTTTGACCCTTCTACCTTTATTTGGCCTAAGAAAAGGGGAAGGATCATGTGGAAATGTGTGGGAGCAGCATTGATAGAGACAATTTAGGAAGAAAAGAATGTTAAAATATTCTCAGAGAGGGAGAGAAGTAAAGAAGCAATGAAAGAATGTCAGATGACCAAAGTAATACGTTGGATTAGAACCATGGACTCATTCTTGCAATTCACTTTTGATGATATTTGGAGAAATTGGGAGGAAGTGGCTAGAAGCTCTTCTCAAAAGAAGAAAGTAAACTCAGTGTTGATGCCTCCTCATAAAGGGTATCTGAAGTTAAATTTGGATAGAAGCAGTAGGCAACCTAGGTTCCTCCGGAATAGGAGGGGTGTTGAAAGGTGAAGGACATGTCATTGATTTATTCCAAAGCCTAGTAAGAGTAGGAGATTCTATTAGAGCTGAATTGCTTGCTACACTCAAGGATTAAAATATCAATACGATATGCCCTATATCAGGCATATTGGTATCAGTATCGATGCATCCAAATTCCAAATATGCTTGGATACAACGATACAAAAATATTTTGAAAACTTTATAAGGTCCCAAACCTCTTCTGGTACCCTCTCATTATTATGAAATAAAAAATAAAAAATAAATAAATGAAGAGTATCGACCATATTGATATGCACCAATACCCATGTTGGGTATTGGTGTGTATCAATATTTCCACAACATATCCCTATGCAGTATGTCAATATTGTAATGATTTCTTAATCAATGTTATGCATTTTTTTGTTTTTAAATATACATTTGTTTTTTAACAGTAATTCTAAAATACTGTTATAAAATAGTGAGTAAGATGGGATTCACATAGCCAACCCCAAACAGTTGGGATTGAGTGAGTTCAACTGAGTAATTATAAAGTTAAGTAAAATTTTCCTTTTGCCAAATGAACCATTTTACCAAAACTGTAAAAATTGATATAAATAGAAGAGTTTAATGTTCTCTCATATCTGTAACATTTTTTATCATGCTTAAGCTATATATAATACATGGAAAATCTCATTTTTATGTAGTAATTGGAATATTCTCTAAGATTTTAGCACAATTCAGGGAATGGAAATTGCAACAATTACATTAAAAAGTAGGCTCCAAGAGGAATTGCTCCTGCAGAAGTTGATGTTATGAAGCAGAAGTGACAAGAAGTGTAGTGATACTCTTGATAATCATGTCCACAAACAAGTTTTAGTTCTCAATAATTTCTATAAGTACGTTTTTTATTTATTCTGGATAGCCTATTGAGATTTTTCTAGTGCCCAAATAAGTCATGGTTAGTTGTGGTAAAGGGGATTTCCCATTCCTCTTGTCTTGGTGATTTCTTGTCACCTGCGAACTATACTGCCTTTTCTTTTCTTCTCTTTTAAGGAGTTTTTTATTTTACTCTCAAAAAACACAAAAAAAAAGGTTTTAAGGTTTTATTTCTAGAGAACTTATCAAAGCATGAAAGTGGATCCAGCATGTTGAGTCAAGATTTCACCTTTGTACGTTTTAAGTTTTTGGAACTGATGACTTGCATGGACTAGCACCTAGAGAATTTCTTCTTAGACTTTACCCAAGAAATTTAGATCTAAATAATGATTAAAGTATTTCTTCTACTATTTTTCTTTCTCTGCTGAATATTCTTTCTGCTGTATGGCAGTGGTCAATTTCCACTGCAGCACTCCTACTTTACCACCATAGCTACAGAACAAAGGTGGTTGAGCTTAGGAGAAAACATACAGAACCTCATACACACACTTTCTCGTTGACCCTTTCAGGAAAGGGGCGAAGAGCAAAACCAAATGGCTCCAAAACAGAAGCAAATAATTATTTGCAAATTCATTTCATCTTTCCTTTTCTTTTCTTTGAGTGTTGTTAAACAATCAGAATAATATATCACCGAGTACACTGTTCTAGTCAGATGTTCAACAAGGAGTAAGAACCCAACTCCCCAATTAAGAAGAATGTGGATTACAAACATCAGAAACAATTCCTGAAGCAATATCCTAGAAAACATAGAAATTTTTGAGGAAAAGAAAAAGAACAAAGTAAATGAAATAAAAGAGGAAATGTAAAAAGCATGATTGATTGAGAGACATACAGGAAGAAGAAGAAAGCAGTTGGGGGTTTCTTGGGCTTGTTGGCATCCTCTTTCTTTGTCTTCTTCTTCGGCTTGGCTTTTGGCTTCTTGGGATTTTTTGGTCTCTTTTCTATTTCGCTAACTCTAATTGGCTTCACAGTCTTCTTCATCTTCTCTGGTGATTTTAACTTCAATGCCTTTTCCCTGACACAAAGAGAAGAACCCATGAACACGATACCAGACAAGTAGAAAGAACAGAGGAGAATTAGAGAGTACTAAGAGTTCATTACTTGTCAGCAGAGGAAGACGCAGAGAGAGACTTCTTCGACTTTGCAGGCTTCTTTGCCATCTCTCTTCTCTCTCCGTCTCTGCTGGGTTTTTATAAACTTTGCCGGCCGTCGCAGACTGGCCGATACTTTGATAGCATGACAGGAAGGGGATGTTTTAATTCGAGTTAAATTATTTAGGGTAAATTACGTATAGGTACCTGTACTTTCGGGATAATAAGTAACAGATACCTTGAACTTTCAATTGTAATATTTGAGTAGTCTAAACTTTTAAAAATAGACACTTCAGTCCATTCGTTAGTTTCTCGTCACTTCAACATTATATAATGTCAAAAATACTTTCTCATGTATTTATGTATTTTTAACATCATTCTATGAAGTAAAATCATCACCAGAGAATGTTGTCGTTTCAAAATTTTAATATGTTATTTGTTTTCCATGTGAGAAATAGGGGTGGCAATAAATAGGAGTTGCTCGAGCTCGAGCCCAATTCAGTGGCTCGATTATTAAACGAGATAAGTTCAGTTTGTGAGGCTCGTAGGGCTATTCATAAGAAGGTCCAAACCGACCAATCTGAACCGACCCAACCCGAGTCGGCCAGGTTTTCATTAGTAGCGGTCGATTTCGAGTTGTACAAATTCATAAACCGATGGTTCGGGTCGGTTTCAGTTTTCTTCTGTGAAAACCGAAACTGACCTGAACTGAACCGACTTAGTTCCTACTTAACTATTTAAATATATATTTCAATTTTAAATTAAATTGACTTAATCTATGTAAATATATATTTCGATTTTAATTTAAATATATTTTATATTTAAAACTGTTAAATAAAGATATTTCAGTTTTACATAAAAACTTGCACCACACAAGCACATGGGCCATGGGGGGCATGGATGAACTTAGAGCCAAAACCGACCCAAATCGACCCAACCCGACTCAAACCGACCAGGTCAGTTTTGCTTAACACTGGGTTGGTTTCGGTTTCCATCTCAAGTAACCCGACCAGGTCAGGTTGGTTGGAAAAACCTCAGTAAACCGACCCAACCCGACCCGTGAACAGCCCTAGAGGCTCGCGAGTCGGTTCAAATATATATATATATATATATATATAATAAAAATATTAGGGAAATTGTCTAAAATTCACCATGTTAGAAAGTTTTTATTTTCCAAAACTCACCTTCCGTTAGTGCACCGTTAATGTTTTTTAATAGAGGTGCCCACGTCAGCATAAATAACAATTTTTATGACCAAATCACCCTTGAATGGTGAGTTAGAGGAAAAGGGTCTTTTTCATTTTTCAATTTTCTTTTTTTATTAAATTTTAGTGTTTTGTTACAATTTCTGTTTTTTACTTTTTTCTATTTTCTACAACCTATAAAGTTTCCTATATTTTTTTTATTTATTTGAAATTTCTATGTTTTCTATAATTTTTGGCATTTTTTCTACAATTTTTATTTTCTGATTTTGTTTTTCAATTTCTATAGTTTCTATAATTTGAAAATATTTTTTTATTTTGTGTGCAATTTCTATAATTTTTTATATTTTTTGCAATTTTCTGTGTTTTTATGTATTTTATATTTGAAAATATTATTTGAACATTTCCTTTTTTTCATATCTAAATATTAAAATATATGTATATACTTTATATATGTTTATATTTTATATTTTTCTATGAAGGTTAAAATGGTAACATATTAACAGTCGCTAGTCTCTTTAACATCAAGTTAGTGACATGGTGAGTTTTAGACATTTTGAAAAGTTATGGTGAGTTTAAGAGAAATGCTGAAAACTCATGGTGAATTTTTGACAATTTCCCAAAATATCATAATTATTAATTATTATAATTCTTAATTTTTAAATATAAAATAAAAAAAAAATTATATATAATTTTTATTTTTATAAAAAAAAAATTCCCAAAATCGAGCTCAAGCCGAGTTGAGCTCGAGCTTATGAATTTTTTACTCGAGCCAAGCTCGAGCCTAGTACTATTTGGCTTGGCTCGACTCGAATCCACCCCTAGTGAGAACGTCATCATGGGGAGACGTTCGATTACCTGAGAATGATCTTAGAAGTACGTGAGAAGGGTATTTTTGGCATTATATAATGTTTAACTGATAGAATACTAACGGGTGGGCCTAAGTGTTTATTTTTGAGAGTTCAAGATACTTATTCAATTATTTAACCTATATTTCAGACCACCTCCTCGCAATTTGGGTATGACAAACTAGCAAATAAGATAAGAGTGCCACCTAGTTCCCTTTCCTAAACTTTCAATTTTAATAAAACCCTAACCCGCCATGTATGTGCCCTACGAGGTCCCTTTCCGTTAATAGCCGTTAATCAATACAGGCACATGACATTAGGTGTACATTAAATATTTTCAAAATGACAAAATTACCCGCATTTGAGGGTTAAAAGAAAGGGAGAAAAGGTTTTTCGGCTCAAACTCCTTTATGCAATGAGCAACTACAATCGGGTAAAGGAGGGAGGCTCCCCTATGCAACAACCAACTACAACCGGACGAAGAGGTGGACTTAAACGGACGAAGAAGGAAGACTCCACTTTACATATTTAATTGCAATTGCATGTGTGAAGGATTATTTAGGTGGTTTTTTCTATTTCGGTGTGTAGGGAAGTCTTCTTCTCAGTCAAGTGCCGATCAACATGCTAGGTACCTTAAGTATAGTCCAAGGGATTGTAAATGTGGTAAGAGGACTGTGATTCGGGTTTAGGAAACAGACTATAATCCGAATAGGATTTTCTAAGCAAATAAGTTAACTAATGTTTGATATTTAGTGCACTGAAGGGATGCTGGCCTCCATTTGGTTGTATTCAGGGCAGCAAACTTCTACCATGCAATTTTTTTTCTTCAGTGGGTAATTCCCATGAACTTTTCTAATGAGGGCATCTCAAGAACGGTTTACCTGGAAAATTGTATTGGAGAGGTTAAGGTATTAGTAGCTGATTTGGACCATAGTATGAAGGCTATGGAATCCTTCCAACTATGGGTGTCAATGGACCGGTTTTGGGTTTGACTCCGTTCAAATCAAAATCAATTAAGACGATTTAGATGGACCAATAAGACAGATTGAATTTGGACGGACAGGATGGACCAATATGACATATTGGATTGGACCTGGTCCGTCCATATTGAATTTATATTAGATTGAGCCAATATCTGGTCCGTTGATAGAAGATAAGAATATAGGTGTCAATGGACCAGGATTGAGTTGAAACCGATCTAAATTAACAGGAATTTGAACAGATTAGACAGCCTCTGGACTGGTCCAAAAATATCCATTGGACTGGATTGGACCAAATCCATTTGTAATGGACTCACATTGGACTGGATCGGATTGGACCAAATCCAGTCCAATTGACACCCCTACTCCCAACATGCAGTTTTACTGAAGGACTGAAGATCATGGGAGTCTTACTTATGTACATGTACAAGAGCTAGGATTATTTGTATCTTTGTTTTGTTTTGGTCATGCGAAGAGTTTGGTTGTTAATGAACCTCCCTTATTGTATGAGAATGGTTACATTGAAGTTGATGATGGGGACCTTATTATTATGGGGTAATGGGTTCACATTCTGGAAATTAAGCTTTCTTTTAATGGAAAGTTCACATTCAGGATCTTTCTTATATACAATCTGATCATGATCATGAGGTCCTGAAACCTTTCACTACTAGCAAAACAAGTTGGTAGCACTCCAGATTGATTAATAGACTAAGCAAATTGAGATGCAAACTAACATTTGGTAGATGACTTTGCATGTGGTTGAGTGTTTCTATCATGTTCAATATTTAAAAGGGAAAAATGTTAGAAATTCACTTTGCCAGCAAATAGTAAAGGTAAAAACCTTTGTTCACCTTAATCTATTAACATCCCATCATATTACTAATGTTAATCTTAATGGAAGATGAGGAAAAGTTAATAATTCCACAGTGTGATGCAACCCACTAACATCCTATCAAATTACTAAAAGCCTCCCTTACCCTAACTTGCATCTTAATGCATACAGTGTGATCCAACCTAATTGGAATGATAAATTCTTGGGCTGACAGTTTGACTTTGAGTCTTAGAATGACAACTCTGTGCAATAATTGCCAAAGGCTAGGTCCCTTATCCAGTCTACCCTTTCAAGACCACAATTAACAAGAACCATCATTTGAATGATCGCAGAATGTGCAGGAACTTAGAAGTTCCCACCATTCAATCTTTGATACCAATCAAGAAACTCTAACCTGCAGTCTCCCAGGTTCATGTAGAAATTGAGCCAACCTGCAAGAACCAGTCGTTAGACTCTCATTCCATCTGATTTTGTTCAGACTTCTACAGGAACACCTAGAACTAGCAAGTTTTGGTTGATAAAATCCAGTTAAAATTCTGGAATTCATCAGGAGTCTTAATTGCAAAAAAAAAAAAAAAAAAACAGTTAAAAATATGGATTTCATCAGGAGTATTGACTGCAACAAAATTCCAATTAAAAACTGGCATTCATCAAGAGTTTTGTGTTTGATAAAAATCCAGTTAAACATCCAGAATTCATCAGGAGTTTTGACTGGAAAAAAAGTCCAGCAACTATAGTCTTCATAAAGAGTTTTGACTCTAAAAAATTCCAGTTAAAACTAGCATTCATCAGGAGTTTTCACTGCAAAAAAAAGAAAAAAAATCCAATTAAATCTGGATTTCATTAAGAGTTTTGACTACAACAAAAATCTAGTTAAACACCGGTATTCAACAAGAGTTTTGATTGCAAAAATCCAGTTAAAAGCTGGTATTCATAAGGAGTTTTGCACTAAACAATTAAAATTGGTATTCATCAGTATAGAAAACTAGTTATCATCAGGAGTTTTGCACAAATATCACCAGTTATCACTAGTAAGTCTTGGCTGCAAAAAAAAAAAAAAAAGCTAGTTAAATCTGGAATTCATCAAAAGATAAAACCAATTATCATTGGTGAGTCTTGGCTGCAAAAAACAATTAAAAACCACATGTTCGACATCACAGTTATTCAAGTTAGTTTTCAGAAAAATAACTAAAAATCACATATCTTCTTCTATAAAATGAAAACAACATCATTTGTTCATCACATATTCACCAAAAAAATAAAAGAAAAGTGTGAATTTCTCCTGTTCAAACGTCACATATCTTCTACTGTCCTGTATATCCTTCCATTCACAATTGTCCTATAGAAGATGTATATCCTTCTTTACACAAAATATTCAATATCTTCCATTGTTCGTGTTTCTTCTTGTATATCCTTCCATTCACAATTGTCCTATAAAAGATGTATATCCTTCTTTACACAAAATATTCAAACAAAAAAAAAGGATGATATTAACATATCCGCCTACTGCATCATCCATTATCTTAAAAAAAGGCAAATCCAGTTCCACCTCCTCCATTTGAAAGATAATAAAAGCTTAACCATGTGTAACAGAATCTCCCATCAACAAATAAAAAAACACAGTCCTCCCATCAACCAGCTGTAACAGTGATCTCCCATCAACCTGCCCTATCAGAGTTCTCTCACATATCCCATCAACAATATTAGATCCCTATGTCATACAAAAATAAAATACCAGTTAAAAGTGCATTTGACCAAGTAGGGATGTATCGTGGAGTATCATGAAAACCATGAAGTTGATAGCTTTCTGGTTCAACACCTACTCCAGTTTTCAAAATATTGACTGTATAGTTTAGCTACTAAATTTTACCAGTATCTTTGTTTTGCAAGATAATGAGGTTAACAAGAAAATATGAGGGTTGGGAGTGTAAAAGTTATTTCTAGTCCATTTTGGTGAACTCAATAAAAGACCAGTCCATTGTTTTTAGTAAATTAGGTTTTTCATTTAGCACTTGTAATTTTCTTTGCTCATTATATGTATTTAATATCATAAAATGATATGGTTTATATCGTGTTCTATTAACATTTTATTCTTGGTTATAAATATACTTGTTTATATGACTCTATAACAAGGGGTGGTGTTAGCACCTGATTTTTGCTTTGTTCACTACTGGAACCCCTAATTCACTCTTAGCACCCAATCAGGCCCTTTCCAATTTCTCTAAAACACCCAAAAAACCCAACTTTCAACCCAAAAGCCTTGAAATCCACAATTAAATATACTTGATACCAATCCATTGACCTCGATCAACCCCCGTCTACATTTCAGACACTACCATCAAACCAGAACCTTCCCAAAGACATACCCAACAAATCCCAAGTCAAGATTCCTCTATTTATCCTTTCATTAAGCAAAGATTCCATTTCGACCTATTTTGTTAGCATGAAACACCTACAACCCAAATACCCTTGATCCAAACACATCTAAGCTAATCAAACCATACGATTAAACCCTAAATGCACCAAAATACCAGCCCATAAGGTTTCAACCTAAGATTTCACCTTTTACCTTTTCATCAAACCAAGATTTCATTTTGGGCCCCCTCGTGACCTTGACACTCTAGACCAATCAAACATCACCCTCAGACCCTAGATACTTCAAAATACCCTCCTATGAAATTTCAGCCCAAAGTACCCTTGTTTTCCCCCTTCATCTAAAAATATTCTATTTTAAAGCTCCTGATTGATCAAACCCCAAATCTTTCTGATCCAAGCCCAGTAGGGCCAACATAGCACCACCTCTCAACCCAGAAACCTCACCCCATAAAATTTCAACCAAAACCACCCTCATTTGCCCTCCTATATAAAAAGATTTCATTTTAAGGCCTTAAATTGATTGAATCACGAATCTATGCGATCTATGCCTAGTTGGCTCAATATGATCTCACCAATCAATTCATAGTGCCCAAAAACCCTACCTTAGGGAATTTCAACCAAAGGCACCCTTGTTTGCCCCTTCATCAAACCTAAATTCTATTTCGAGGCTTTAGATTGACCAAACCAAATCCCCTCCAAATCTGTCTAATTTGGGCCCAGTTGCACTAATATGACCCCACCAATTAACTCAAATTGCCCAAAAACCCTACCCCTGTGAAATTTCAACCAAAGACACCCTTGTTCGCCCCTTCATTATATCTAGATTTTGTTTCGAAGCTCTAGATTAACCCAATTAAACCCCTTCAAATCTGTCCGATCCGGACCCAATTAAGCTAACCTGACCCCACCAATCAACTCAGAGTGTCCAAAAACCACACCCTATCAAATTTCAATAAAAAATCCGCCCATTCATCTAAAAATATTCCATTTTGGCCAATCTCACTAGTTTACACGCACAAAACCACAATGCACACTCATACCCATCTCGACCCTTTGCCATGTACCCATCTCAACCCTCAGGTTTCCCAAAAAATACAAAAATGCCACTGCCTCCCTTATAAAACACAAGTTAAGCATTTATCTCTAATCTTGCAAGTTTACTATTCACCGCCACTGTTCACCATCTTCTTCGTTGAACAACGACGATGTTTCCCCTTCTCTTCCAATGGCCCCTCTCCGTCTTCGCCTCCCCCTCTTTCTTTCTTTCTTTCTTTCTTTCCGCTTCATCTTATTTCTTTCTCCTCGTCGTTATTCACTCTCTCTTGCTTTGTTCATTGCTGTTTTCTGTACGAGAACAGGACATCTAGTTGGTGGCAGAACACCCATTTTCTATTATATTTGGTGAGAGTTTCGTCATCTTCAGCATTGTTTCTCCTCTCTCATCCATTTCCCTGTGGTATCTTCTGCTTCTTATCATTCCAGCAGCTGACCGAGATCCCCTCTATTCTACGAACTTTGTCGTTTGAGTCGAGCAAGTTGCATAAGCCATCGTCAAGTTGTTTACGTATAGAAGGTGGAAGTAGACTCGACCGTTTCACCATTGCACACCATAGTCCCTAATTCGTATACGTGGAGTAAATCAATCTTGCCTGGATCTCCAATTCACAACATGCAGCAACCGGTTAGGATACCACAGAGGTACATCTGATTTGTTCTTTTTTTGTATTTCTTTCTGTAGTGAGGATTTGAGGTTAGGGAAGAAGGTTGATGGAGTAAGTTCCATCGAACTAACTCCGGTAAATTTTCATCCCCTGTCCAATCCGACCTGAATTTTGTTGCCTGCTACCATGCGTTGATCAGATCTGAATGTACCATTGGTAGTGATTGGATTGCTATTAATCTTCTTTTTTTTTTCCTTTTTCTCTTTATGTTTTACCTTTGAAATTAGGTTTCTTATGATGAATGTTGTTAATGATGTGGTTATTCGTTCAGTTCTGTTTTCAATCTTGCTCTGCCTGTTCTAGAGGTTAGGATGTTAACTTTGCATACAAATGTGAGTTTACTTCAAAATGTTTTCTTTTACTCTTTCTTTGAAGATTAAGCCATGATTAAAAAAAAAAGATGATGAAATGCATATTCTCTTCTGTTTTGGTTTATTTATTTAGTTACAATAGTTTG
The DNA here is from genome assembly GCF_055504915.1 of Nelumbo nucifera. Taxonomy (NCBI): domain Eukaryota; kingdom Viridiplantae; phylum Streptophyta; class Magnoliopsida; order Proteales; family Nelumbonaceae; genus Nelumbo; species Nelumbo nucifera. The sequence goes on from NC_142652.1 coordinate 94,448,464, forward strand.
TAATATCGATTGTATTTAGAATATGTTCAAACGTGAGTTTCATAGCTTTTTATAAGTTGGTGGTTGCATTTAGAGCATAATGTTTTGTGGGCGTTTGCTTAAAATCTCATGTGGGCCCTGATGAATCGAATTTTTTGTGATGTATCAACATTTTTGGTGCTAAGTACCTCGTCATTTGGTCTGCTTTCAAGTGGCAGATGACTCAGGCTGAAGTGGAGAACTTTGGCTGCCGAGCTGAGTCGAGCTGGGCAGGCTAGGTGGCGAGATGACTATAGTGCCGAGCTGCCTATGAGGTGCCGAGCTGACCAGGTGGCGAGCTGCCTGGGAGGTGTCGGGTTGACCAGGTGTCAGCTGCCTGTGAGGTGCCAAGTTGCCTAGGTGTCGAGTTGCTTGTGAGGTGCCGAGCTACCTGTGAGGTGTTAGGCTGACCAGGTGCCGAGCTGACTATGAGGTGTCGAGCTGCCTAGTGATGAGCTAGATTGATGAGATTCGTTGCTCTTTAGAGACCTGCAAGGAACCAAATGTCAGAGGACTCTGGGTGGCTAACCCGACAAGGTCGCTCCAATGCTTAAGTCAGTATTCTCATAGTAGACTGTGAGCTAAAAATCACAAAGTATGAGAGCTAGAATTTGCTTACTTGCTCACTTGCCATTGGGGTTGGTGCCTTTATATAGGCATTGTTTGGCGTGGGCTTCACACACCATATTAGATTTCTACGAGGTCGTCTAAGTGGTTCGAGATTCCCGGAGGTAACCGCCATGCATGTTGACCACCCTCCGGATCATTCGACACGTGGGTCAACTTCCAAGGACCGTGGGAGTGTTAGGATATGCATGCTGAATTTGTCGGCGAGCACGTCTCGCAAGTCGCCAGGTCGGCGCATGTGCCAGATCGCTAGGTCGATGCTTGTGCCAGGCTGCCATGTCACACCTGGGCCAGGCCGCCAGGTCGTGCCTGTGCCAAGCTTCCAGCTCGCGCCAGGGCCAAGTCACACCTTTGCCAGGCTTCCAGGTCGCGCCAGTGCCAGGGTGCCAGCTCGTGTCAGGGCCAGGCTGCCAACTTGCGCCTGTGCCAGGCCGCCAGGTGGGACACCATCAAGTTGGCTAAGGCAAGTTGTTGCCTAAGTGGTTCCGGGTGGTGTCACCTATTTGTTCTGAGGTGCCATGTGTCACAATATCATTGGAGGGACAAATCCACCCTCATCCTTTGCTCCTCACTCCTGAGTCGAAAGTAACTCGGCGAAGGGAGTAAATTTCTCCTTTTGGCCCAGAATGAATGATTTGATGAGCTCATAAGTGTCAATTCAATTCCTTAGGCTCTGGGAGCGACTCGCAGTTCGCTCCTTGATTTTGCCCATGCAGAAGAGGCGACTAGGTCTTATGTGGTGAGGAGGTCTTCGCTAGTTCGGTATTTTGGCCCTTAGGCTCTGGGAGCGACTCGTAGTCCACTCTCCTTGATCTTGCCCATGCCGAAGAGGCGACTGAGTCTTATGTGGTGTTGTAGTCTTTGCCAGTTCGACACTTTAGCCCTTAGGCTCTGGGAGCGACTCATAGTCCACTCTCCTTGATCTTTGATTTTGCCCATGCCGAAGAGGCGACTGGGTCTTATGTGGTGCCGAGGTCTTTTATCAGTTCGCCAGTTCACGCCTGGGCCAGGCCGCCAGGTCGCGCCTTAGAGCTACGGCTGCGCTGCATCAGCCTCGTTAGTGATGTCGGTTACCCACTCCTACAAGAAGCTACTAGGAGCTCGTCCTACGGGGGCAACACTACTGACTTTAGGTCACCATCTTGCACGAGAGCCTTGGAAGGCTCGACCGACAGAGGCATCCATGCAGTTTGTTGGCCGCCTACTCCCGCGGAAACCATGAAGAGCTCATCTTTGTAAAGGGTACCTCGCGAAGAGGATTGATGAGGCTTTATCCGAGTTGAAATAAAGTTGGTAAAGCTGCTTAGTCTGTTGGCCATCAACTTCTTGCATAGTCTTTGAGTTCATAAAAAATGAAAACTAGAAAGTGAGAGCTTTTAGTTTCTAAAAGGTGAGAACTTAGCTTTCTGGAAGAAATGGACTTAGCCTTTCGGAGGATGAGAACGTAGCTTTTTGTAGAGTTTCCCACAGACGACTTCAATTAATGAATCAATTTTTTGTTGATGGCCAATTTTTTGTGCTAAGTACCTTGTCATTTGGTCTTCTTCCAAGTGGCCGATGATTCAGGCCGAAGTGGAGAACTTTGGCTGCCGAGTTGAATCGAGTTGGACAGGCTAGGTGGCGAACTAACTATAGTGCCGAACTGCCTATGAGGTGTCGAGCTGCCTGTGAGGTGCCGAGCTGCCTATGAGGTGCTGAGCTGCCTAGGTGTCGAGTTGCCTGTGAGGTGCCAGGCTGCCTGAGAGGTGCCGGGTTGACCAGGTGCCGAGCTGCCTGTGAGGTGCCGAGCTACCTGTAAGGTGCCGAGCTACCTGTGAGGTGCCAGGCTGTCTGGTGACGAGTTGGATTGATGAGCTTCGTTGCTCTTTAGAGACCTGCAAGGAACCAAATGTCAGAGGACTTGGGGTGGCTAACCCAGCGAGATCACTCTGATGCTTAAGTCAATACTCTCATAGTAGACTACGAGTTAAAAATCACAAAGTATGAGAGCTAGAATTTGCTTATTTGCCATTGGGTTGGTGCCTTTATATAGGCATTGTTTGGTGTGGGCTTCACGCACCATATCCGAGATTTCTACGAGGTCGTCTAAGTGGTTCGAGATTCCCGAAGGTAACCGCCATGCGTGTTGACCACCCTCCGGATCGCATGGGCCAACTTACAAGGATCGTGGGAGTGTTGATATGCATGCCGAATTTTTCAGCGAGCACGTTTTGCAAGTTGCCTTAATCGGCGCATGTGCCAGGTCGCCAGGTCGGCGCCTGTGCCAGGCTGTCAGGTCACACTTGGGCCAAGCTGCCAGGTTGGTGCCTGTGCCAGGCCTACAGGTCGCGCTTGTGCCAAGCTGCCAGCTCGCGCTAGGGCCAGGCCGCCAGGTCGCGCCAGTGCCAGTCCGCTAGGTCGCGCCAGTGCCAGGCTGCCAGGCCGCTAGGTCACGCCAGTGCCAGGCTGCCAGCCCGCGCCTGAGCCAGGATACCAGGTCACACCAGGGCCAGGCCACTAGGTCGCGCCAGTGCCAGGCTGCCAGCTCGCGCTAGGGCCAGGTTGCGCCTGTGCCAGGCCGCCAGGTGGGACACCATCAACTTGGCTAAGGCAAGTTGTTGCCTAAGTGGTTCCGGGTGTCACCTAGTTGTTCTGAGGTGTCATGTGTCACAATATCATTGGAGGGAGAAATCCGCCCTCATCAGGCCCCGTCTATTGGATTCAGGAGATCGGTGCCTAATCCCTTCACTTTTCTATCTGAGTCTTACCATGACTAGTTTAGTCGGTGTCTTGGGCCATTGGAGTCACTATTAGATAAAAATGGTTTTTTTTAACGTATTTCTCATAGGTCCCATGACCTCCATTTCCTCAACTAATGGGTGGCGACTCTAATTCAGCCCAAATGAGCGGTTTTCCGATGCTCACAAGTGGGATAGATAGATTTGATTAGTATTAGTATGGGGCCTAGCTCTTTTTTCACCTTTGTTCTATTTATCATCTCCTTCATGGGTCCTTGTTTCTTTCTTATCTTAGTTCTTTCTCTTCTTTTAGAAAGAAATTTGTTCACAAGAAAAGGATTTACTTTTGTCGATATGAGCACCTTTGTTATCATGGATTCCTACAAAGCTCATTCAACAAATAGAGTTCTCCCATCAATCACTTGGACTAACCCAGAACTAAAGCAATAAATTGTATTCAAAATTTTGTATTATTTGTTGCATTATTGAAATCAACATTTAGGATTTGAGCTGCCATGGTAGAAAATAAACCATTTCCCTGTGATGGCTGTCCCCTCATTATTTGTTGCCACCTCTGTACCCTAACTCATAGGTCCCATGTTTTCCTAGCCCTTAGTCCATGTCCAGTTTGGACATCACTCCCATCACTAATACCCCCACTTCCACCACCAGTTGATGTCTGACCTACCTACTTGCTCTTACATCCCCTCTTATTGTGGCCTACTTGCCCACATAATGTGCATTTCATGAACTACCCCTTCTAGACACATGATGACAACTAATTATCCCATATGGGCCCTTTCATTGTAGTTTCTTAGGTCGTCTTGGTTGTGGCCTTATGGCAGGTGGGACAATGGGGATCGGTTGCTCAATATGGGGCCACCGGGTCTCATCTGGGATTGGAACAATGATGTTGTTGTATGCCTTTACACCTTGCAACTATGTATATAGGGCACACATTATCATATATTGAACTCTTCTGCATCTGTATGCACGATATTGCATGACAACAAGGTATCCTAGTCAATGCCCATTGTCTGCGTGTACAAATCATTCTTTCCAAATTGGCAACCATCCTCTTATCAAATTGAGTGACCTTGAATCAAGACATTGTAGCATACATAGTGGAACAGGTATTGGCATGCTCTTGCAAATATGATATTCTCTTCCTAACATTTAGGCATACAGGACTCTTCTCATTGGCAAGCATCCAATACCTTGTTTGCACCAACTTCATTAGTTGCCTCATAATTGTCTCTATCATTGTAATAACGAGTTTGTTTATTGCATCCAATATCCACTTGTTAAAAGACTCTACAAAGTTGTTGCAAACATCACCATTATGTGCCCTTGGTCCAAAGGTTGATCTGTACCACAAAGATGGAGGTATCTTCTTCAACCACTCATATGCAGTATTGTTCAAAGACTGCAAATTCTCCATATACTAATCAAATTCAGCAATCTTGTATGCTCTGTATACACCCCATAAATAGTCTCTTCCCTTGAAGATTCCCTTGAAATTTGCATACAAGTGCCTCACACAAAATCTATGCTCAACACCTGGAATCATTCTCTCAAATGTTTCTACAAGGCCCTAAAAACACAATGAACAATCATTAATATGTGCACACAAACAATTAAATAACATCCATGAACTGGAATATATGCAATGAATATATTAAGAGAAACACCTTTTGTCTATCTAAAATAAATGTCCACCCATGCTCCTCTGGGCCTCCAATTACCTCAAATAATAAAGACAAAAACCAACTCCAAGATACTCTACACTTTGCCTCAACAATAGAAAAAACAGTTGAGAATATACAATTGTTTCCATTCATGGGAACTGTAAACAATATATGACCAAAGTTAGGTTGCTTCATATAACAGCCATTAAGCCCTATAAATGAGCGACAACCTTCCATGAATCCAACCTTCAAAGCATTAAAACACAAAAATAGTCTTTAAACTTGTCTTGGAAAATAATCGTTGAACCCAATCTTCACTGTACTCCTTGGGTTTGAACTCAACAACGCATGACAATAACCAGACTTCTTGTATTGCTCAGTTTGGATCCCCTTAATACCACTTAATACCTTCATCTTGGATCTATATGCGGTTGACCTACTGATATCAACACTGTAATCTTTGAGGGTCTCATTATGTAATGCAAGTACCTTCATATTTGGGTCATCGAAGAATTTGTTCTTAAACCTTTTTGCAAGCCATGCTGAACTTATCTTATCATTCTTTAGAGCCCTTGCATATTCATACTTCCCTAGAAAGGACTTGATTTGGAATGCTTCCCTGTCCCGCATCCAAAATGCATATATGCACTAGCCACACTTATTCTTGCAATGAGCTATAACTTTATCTTTGTTATTCTTCACATACACAAAGTAAAAACCATTGCACAATTGCATATGTGACCAAAGCTTCCCTAAATATTTTTTGATTGATGAATGTCAACCCCACTAACAACTTTGGTGTACTCATTTTCCTTTTTGGTACAAATTCCTCCCATTGTGGTGTCGTTCATCATTTGAATCATGTGGACAAAATAAATCATCTAGCTATTTACGATCATCTAGCAACTCTGGTCCAATTACATCCACTTGAGCTACTGCACTGTTAACTTCATCATGAGCTTCACTATAAGCTTGTTGTGGTTCACTAGGTGGGGCAAGAGTTGATGTTTCCCCATCATACTCACTGTGCTTCTTAGCATCACACCAATCATGGGCTGCACTTGTCCCATCCTCTAATGATGTTGACTGTTCATCATCTTCATGTTTAGTGCTCATTACATAATCTTGGTCATCATTGTCATTATTAGTCTCCAATCTAATTCATTAAAGCAATAATATGCTTGATCCTCATCACCCACATCAGGTTGATCCTCCCTCATGGGGGGGGGGGGGGAGGTCTACATTATCCACATCATGGATCACATATAAATCTATACGGGGCCTATCTTCATGGACCACACACATTTTTAAAACATCTCTACCATTTTGTATGGGTACCATTCCATCATCAAAATCATGGCTTGGCTTCTTGTAAAACACTCTCTAATGATCAACATATCCTAATTCTTTCATCATTGTAGCTATTTCAATATATGATAACAAGTCACCATCCACATTATAGTACTCAATGTCACATCACCACCATAGTATATCAATGGTGGAAATTCAACAAGGGTGCCCCCATGGTGGATGAAAATGGTAAACATCTGTAAGAATATGCAATATAAATGACAAATAGAGATGTTGTCAACAATAGAAACATGGTAACAACATTCTTATCAGCTATTGCAATGCAAGGGACTCCGCTAGTTCTATAATAAAGCAAGGATATGGCAAATATAAGTGCAAGCAATTAGAATAATAGCAAAATAATAATTCATATGCAATTTGAGTAACAACATAATAAGTATAAGGTAAAAGACAAATTGAGAGTAGTAACTAATGGAGCGTATATATGTCTTAGAACGATGATGTATTTAACCTTACAAGATGAGTAAGATCTAAGAAGAATAAAAGAAGAATTTATCAAAATAATAAGATGAGGCACAACAAATTCCATTGTCCTTAAAATCGATTTTGTCCCTTTATGTGCAAACTCTAACTGCTTAAAAACATGTATGTACTTATGTTAAACTTGTGTTTTTTTTTTTATAGGAAGTAATTTTTGCATACTTTTATAATATGAAGTTGAAGTCATGACACTTTTATGAAGCACATTTATCTTTAGAAAGTGTGGATATGGAGAATTAAAACCTCATGTAAATCACAAATCACACACTTGGTAAGTTGTGTGGCTATTTGATAGTAATGGTATAGGCTAATATATGCAATAATTTGTTTAAATATAAGGTTTATGTAAGTGAAAATGGTCAAAATCCTACAAATATGAGAAACAAATACGATATTATGCTTTATTAATGATATCATATTTAAAATTATCTTGTACATTTTGGTTATATTATGCTTTATTAACGATATTATGCTTTATTAATCGAACCAACTAGTATGCATATATTTATGTATATATGTATATATTTTATATTATGTATATCTATGTTTCCACAGTCCAAGGCATAACTGAAAATTGGTCCAAGTTCAATCACAAAGACCCACTAATTGTGCTTGAGATCTAACCCTAGAAATTGAAACAAGCTGCTCTACCAACTCGATAGCACATTAGTGTTACTCTTGTCAAGATAAGCTTATCAAGTTTATCCAATGACTAAAAACATTCTAAACTAATACAAGTCTCATAAGCATCCAGTCCATTTTAAGGAGTAATTCATAGAAACACACCAATTTTAACACAAAACAATAATGTACTGATATTATTAATACATGAAAATTAGTGTACATCAATTTGATTAGAGCTAAGGGCATGCACTATCTAATACTTTTCCCAACTACAATATAGAACAACCCCAAAGTCATCTCCAATTTGATCATTTTCACATTTCAATTGAATTCAAATGTAGATATATTGTCTTGAAATGACAATATTATCCCTTAGCCCTTTTTTAAATTACCAAATTTACCACATTACTTTTGACAACTTATATTTCCATAAGAAAAAGATAAATGGTCACATCGTCTCACCAAAATTAAATAATAAATAAACAAATGGATAAATAGATATATGGAGAAATAAGTAATTAATGATAAATAAATATTTAATTTATTATTTCTTAATCATACCAAACAAAACAAAACTTTAACCCCCAACTAAACTAGAAAAACTCCTATCATCACCTAGGAACTTTTATAACCACTCCGAAGGGACTTCAACAAAACTATAACAAGAACTAAAACTAACATTAGCTAACAAATGAGTAGTCCTATTAATAGTCCAAATTATTTATTGGATTGAATTGGACCTAGCCCATCTGTAATGAATTTATTTTAGACTAGGTTGAGTTGCATGAATATCCAATCCGCTAACAGAAGATAGGAGTAGGGGTGTCAATGGACTATGCCTGGGTTGGACACAATTTGAAATAAAATCAAATTGAACATTTTGGATGGTCCAATAAGACATTAAATTGGATTGGTCCAGTCCAAAATATTTATCGAAGTGTATTGGACCCGATCCATTTGTAATGGACTCAAGTTGGACTAGATTGTGTTGAACCAGTATTCGATCCATTGATAGCCCTTGACTCACAACTAAGGTTCAAAGTATTGATTCACCCCTGTGTATCGATACTTAAAACCATGCACTTTTATTTATTTATCTTTTAAAATTTTGGTTTTTGGGAGAGTTTTTTTCACATATTTTTTATTAAAAAAAGAGGGTTCCGAAACACTTGTAAACAAGTATATCAAAACCTCAAAGATATGATACGCTATGCCCCATATCAAGCATATCATGCCTTGACTCATTTCATAATCAAGCCACTGAATTGGGCTCGTATAGATAAAAAAAGGATCCCGAGTATCTTAACCGTTAATTCAGTTCGACATGTGTTGACTAGTTTTAAGTTTCGACCCAGATCGGATGGTCGGACCATAAAACCGGAAATGGATAACCTTTCCGGGTTCCAGTTAAGTGATGGTTGGGTAATGGGTTAGACGGGTAAACCGCACAATTAACCGGTAAACCCGGGACACGTAGAGCATTACGGTCCGAGTTGGAACCGCTCAATCTACACATTCCCGCGTATTCCACGTCAGCAGAAATGTCCCCCGATATCCGTTAGTCAAAAGGTGCAGACTTCTGCATTGAAACAGTGAAGCCGAAGCCTGAATCGGCGACACCGCTCTCTTGCTTACGTTACAGACATCTTTTTCTTTTTTTTTTTCTCTCCTTCATACTTCTCCTCGTCGACTGCCGGGCTTTTACCGAATTCTTGCCATAAACCGGTCAGATCCTTAAACCCTAATTGTTATCCCAGATCGGGAGCTCTTCCGTTAAATGGAAATTTCTGGTTTTAATAACTCGAATTGATTAGGTGTAAAATAATAAATACGAGATGCAGATGCGGGGAGATTTTTGGTTTTCGAGATAGGAGCATTGGTTACAGGATATCGGTTTTGGGTTTGCAGATAAGGGGATTATATAACGCTTTTTCTTTGGTTCATTTGACTTTGCTTTGGAGGCTGTTCTGGGTTGTCTGTTTTTTTGGTCAAGGGGCTGTTCTGAATTGACTTGTTTCTCAGATTGGTGCACGGTAAGAGCTTGGGAAGAAAGAAAAGGAAATTCTAGGTTTTGTTTATCGTGAAGAATCTGATGCTTGGAAGTGGTGAAGTTTGCTTTTTATTTTTGTTTGCCGTTTGATGACTTAAAAACTGTTTGAATGTGATCGGTGGCGCATGTGAAGTTCTCAGATTACTTTAGAATACTGGATTTTTTTTTTCCTAGGAAGAGTATGATTTGAAGTTTGGATGGGATCGAGGGAGAGTTCGATGAATGTGAGGTTTAAGAGTACTCAAAGATGGATCTTACTGAAAGATAATTTGATTGACGGCCGTAGTGTGGGAACTGTGGATCTTGGGAGTGAGAATGGATCTTTCTGAAAGATATATTGGAATCAATTCGATGAATAGTTGTGAGCCTTCGTTAGAATAGTTACAGGGTTTTGGTAATTGGAAACCAATATGGCTATCACGGATATCTCAATCATACATCACGTCGCCATTGTGTTCGCTTTGCTTTGGGCCTTGTCTTCTTTCAATTGCTGTCATCCTGCTGTTTACTTCATATCCTTAATCTATCTATATCAGGTACAACTTTATGCTTTTTTGTTTTGTTTTGTCAAATGTTAATTTTCTGTTTAGGTACAACTTTATGCTTTTTTATTTGCTGTCATCCTGCTGTTGTTAATATCTAAATTGGAACGCTTGCGATTGGAAGAGATTCTGTTGTTCAAATGTTAATTTTCTGTTTAGGTGTTATTCATGATTCTTTATAATATGTTTCTATTATGCATCTTTGCTTCAGCATCTGGTGGTGTGGATCAAGTTGAATTAGGTAACTATCTTGTATGCTGGATTTGTTTTGTTATTGTTCTAAATATCCATTTCTCTTTTATTGAAGGTCCATGTGCGTTATAGCATGCGGCTGCGAAGGAAAGTACAGTTTGAGGAAAGAAAACAAGCAAATCAGAGAAGGGTAATTTCTTACCTGGTAGTATGGTTCTGTATTGTTTGCTTAATGGGCCATCTTTTTCCATTTTAGTATGAAATGCTGTTTGCTTGTCCTTTTACTTGTTTTCTTATGTCTTTTCCAAAAGTTAAAAAATCATTTGAAGTTTATGAAGACCTCAGTATTATGTTGGACATTTCTTTTCAGGTGCTTTCTGATTCAGAGACAGTCCGGTGGTTAAACCATGTAGTGGAGAAGATCTGGCCTATATGCATGGAGCAGATTGCATCACAGAAAATCCTTCTTCCCATTATTCCTTGGTTTCTGGAAAAGTATAAACCATGGACTGCTGTATGGTTCCCCTTTTTGACTAGTGCTACCCCAGAAATCATATAAAATGTATTTTATTTCTGTAGCAACATGATTCTAATGACTAGGTGATGTTGCCGGGTCTAGACTCTAGAGCACTTCCATTAGAATATTAATATTTCCATGGTTGAATATGTTAACCATTTTTTGATAAGTTGATATTTTAAGTTAGTATGTTAATCATAACCTACATTTTGATGCATGTTCTATTCTATTTTGACATTTGTTGTGATGTTTATTGCTACCTGGTCAGTGTCCCCTTATCATGGTGGTTATGGCATCACATCTTGTTTTGAGAGGTCTTTGTTTTAACCCTGTGGAAAAACAAATGAAAGGTGCCTAGTCCATGTTAGAGTGTTATAATTTTAGCCAGCTCGTTTCCTAAATGGGTTATTATACACTTGTTGGTATATTCTGGCATTCCCAAAAATTTTGTTACCTAAAAGAAATTTGGGCTGCCTGAATCAAGGTTTTAAATTATATTGAGTCAACAGCAACTTGCTGACACAACTTTCCATGTTTCTGCATGCTTGCATGTATTCTTATGTGTATTTTTACTTGGATGATTATGTTTTAGTTGTTGACATTGAGAAATTGATGTATTTTATTCCATGTGCATGTGTAGAAGAAAGCAGTTATCCAGCATCTTTACATGGGAAGGACCCCTCCAATGTTTACAGATATACGGGTCCTTCGTCAATCTGCTGATGATGATCACCTGGTATATGTTACTCCAGCCATTCAAATGGGACATATAGGTCATATTGAATATATGTTTGTGGTTAAAGTTTATTAGTCTTTCCTCCACTAGATGTGGTTACAACCAAGTTCATGCAGGTTCTTGAGTTGGGAATGAAGTTTCTTTCGGCAGATGACATGAGTGCAATACTTGCTGTAAAATTAAGAAAGAGATTTGGATTTGGCATGTGGGCGAAATTGCATGTGACAAGCATGCATATTGAAGGGAAGGTACAGAAATTAGTATGGTATTTTTATGTTGAAGTATTTGGTTCTCATTCATATCTTTTGAATCATACTGGACATTGAAGTTTTTCTTTTCTACACATACTGGAAAATGAAGTTTGATATATATATGTATGAGATTCAAAATTCTGTGAATACAATAAAGTATGAATTGCAAAACTAATTGTTATTTTGTTCTTGTTTTTCTTCTTTTTGGGTTGATCTCTTTGAAATATACTTGACAGTACCACAAATACTTAAGGATTAACATAGTAAAATCTAATTCTTCCCCTCCAAAAAAAAAAAAAAAAGAAAGTCCATATAACCTTTAAAGATATATGAACTTTTGTCATAGTTATATCCAGTGAAGTCTTGATCCTTTTTTTATCCGACAGGTCTTAGTCTTTAATACAGGATAACTTTTTGAGTATTGTACTTCCATCTATGGTGCATAATTATTAAGCTTGAGTTTCTACTTACATGATTCAAAATATCCTTAATATTTCTGGCATATCTTTGATACCTACATTTATCAAAGATGGATACAAAATGGGAAGTGTGGGGAAATCCAGTAACACCTAATATCCATGTTATTTTCATTTTATGCTTACCTAAAAAAACGTTATTCTCATTATACTCCGAAGTCTATTTCTTAAATGTGGGGAAATCCATATTTTGGTGTATCTTTTGGATAAACATTATGCATCTTTGCTCAAGCAGAGTTGCAACTTAATTTGGCATTCTCTACTCACCATTGAAGTGCTTCCAGCAGTTGTTTCTCCTTTTCAAATATCCATATTATGTAGCTTATAGGGGCCATTGCTTGGTGTAATGTTATAATCTCAGGTTGCCGAGTGTAAGAACACAGGTTAAAGTCTGAGAGTGGGCACTTTGTGCAAAAATAAATAAATAAATAAATAAACCATCACCACCATTTAAGCCTTGTCCCAACTATATGGGCTCGGCTACATGAATCCCGTTTCCCCATTCTGTTCTGTTCAGTACCATATCCGTCATTAAATAAATAAAAAGAAAAAGAAAAAGAAAAAGAAAAAGAAAAGAAAAAACATGCCAAAGATTAGGTCTCTATCCATTTCATTTTCTCAAGGCCCCAGACAGCTGGGATAAACCTTGGGTAATGGCCTTTCCATGTAATATAGCTTATGTCTCTATAACCGCCTAGAATGTTTATCCAAGCATCCAACCACCAGGGAGATGAGTATGATAAAATTGATGACAGTTCAAGATTTAATGGTCAAAGAGGACCATAGTTGTCAATTGTTCATTAGATGTAGTACATTTCATGTTCATTTAGTGTGATCAGTTTCCTCACTAAATGAGTGTTGGGCAATCAAAAAGAATGTCCAGAAAATGGGTGTGGTAGAAATGCATATTTTGAGATGGATGAGTGGAAAAACTAAATAAAAGATAGGGTTAGATATCAAGACGTTTGATGAAACCTACAAGCAGCTCCAATTAGGTGATAAAATGAGAGAAAGTAGACTAAGATGGTTTCTGTAGACAGTCGTAGTTTTTCTCTTTATTCGTTAGGTCCTATAATAATATAGTAGCTTGTATATGGGGTATGATGTTGTATTTCTTGTTTCTCTTTGGTTTGCCCTCTTAGTAAGGGCATTTATAAATGTACATATGTTATGCCATCTCAATAAAACTTGGCTCTTTTGGGGTGTGGGTATTTCCCTCAAGTGTTCTTCGTCTTCTCCATTGCATACCTGAAACCCTAGATGGGGTGATGGTTTGGTCATGTGCATAGAAGACCATCTTCGGCACCCATAAGAAGAAGCAATTTGTTGCAAGTTGAAAGGGCTAGAAGTGCTAGGGGCATACCAAAAAGGTCATGGGTTGAAGTAGTAAGGAATGCCCTAAGAACTCATAATTTGACAATGAATATGGAGAAGTTATGGAATGGAAAAATAGGATTCATGTAGCTGACCCCATAAAGTTGGGACAAGGATTAGACGATGATGATGGCTCTTCTTTTAGGCTTTCATCTTAGTGGACATTTTCATCTTTTTCCCTTTCTATTAGATTAGTGCTACATATAAGATTAGCATGAAAAAACATTGGGTTACATAAGTAAACAATAAATAAATAAATGAGAAGCATTGAATTATTTTGAAGTTTGAACAGGATAAGTCATAAGTCACATTGAAAGCTACTGATCTTCACTTTGTTTGGACTCATTACCAAATTTCTAATAATTCTTGTAGGGGCTTTGACTGGTTTTATCTTCAATGAATGATCATAATTCTGTCGTGAAAGCTAAGCTTGATGCCAAGTAGAAAAGAGATGTGAAAATGGTGTCTTTTTGTTGTTATCTAAGTGGTGTTAACTCTTTGAGATTGGTTACAAGGTCACACTTTTCCATTTTGCCCTTCTTCTCTAGGATAAAAGATTATTCCACCAATTAATTGCTTCCTGAAATTACCTCAGTTAAGTTAAAAAAGGAAAAAATATAACCTAATTGTAAATTAAGAATAGATTGGAAGCTTCTACACTGTGACTTATATTTCAGGTCTACTCCGAGATAAAAGGTTTCTTAGGTTGTACTTGTGTTTCTCTGTCTGCCAGACTAAGGACGTGTTAGGAACTTCTATGTTGGGACTTATACTTTGTCATTGTTTTATTTTTTCCTCTTTTTCAGATTGAACATAGAATGTTATCGATGTTGCACCTGCAGTCTTAGTTTGCAGACTGGACTTTAGTTTAAAGGATGGGACTTGATATGTGAGAGAAGGAGGGGCATTGAAACCCTCCTTGGCTCTAAGAAACTTATCTGCATAAGTAATCTACCTTTTAAGGAAGACAAAAACTAATAAAAAATAACTTGTAGTACACATGTAAACCATTTGCATTGCTAACTAGGAACTTTATCCTTAGAAGATGGGTCATGGGCCTGATGCTGCATGCCTCATTATGGGGTCAATATAGAAGCACCTTGGAATTAAAACTGTGGGCAAATGGAAATCATTGGAACCTGTGGCATCAAGCATTCTGGTAAAGGCCTAATCCTGCTACACCATTATGGCTCCTTATAGAGGCTTTGAATTATATCATTTTCTTTCTTCATGATTTCTGATTCAAGTTAAATTTCTGTTATATCAAATAATATCAATTTATGCGTTCTATGTAAGAGAATTGATCTTGTTAGTCTGGATGAGCACTTTGCACTCAATATTCTTCAGTGTATTATCCATTATCTGAACTCTCAAATATAAATTTCATGTATTTTTTACTGTGCTAGTTCTTTGTGGGGGAAAAAATCCTGTTCCTAGTCAAGAAGAAAAGAAACATATATAACTAAAGAAGGTTACATAATTTCATTGTTTAGTTTTAATATTACTCCAAAGTATATGTATATTCTTTTTCTTTTGTAGGTTTTGATTGGTGTGAAATTTCTCCATGAGTGGCCTTTCCTTGGGCGTCTGCGGTTATGCTTTGCTGAACCACCTTACTTCCAAATGACAGTAAAACCTATCTTTAACCATGGAATTGATGTTACAGAACTTCCAGGAATTGCAGGGTGGTTGGTAAGCTTTCTTCATTTTTCTGTGATTCAAGACAAGGATCCACTGCTTTATATTTTTTAAGAGGAATCTAACCAATTTTTTAATGTTTATTTTAATCAGGATAAACTTCTTGCTGTTGCATTTGAAGAGACACTTGTGGAGGTTAGTTCTTTGTTAGCTGCTGATATTTTCAGAAAGTTAAACACATCCTATACAAAATAAATATTTATTAAAAACCCAGTGATAAAATGCTTAATTCTATAGCATACTCTTATATTTTTCTTAATTCAGAAGTTGTAAAGTTTCAGACCATGGCATTTATTTGGGAACTTATTTATGGTATAAATTCTTTGCTCTGCAGCCCAATATGTTGGTTGTTGATGTTGAAAAGTTTATCTCAGCACCAGCAGGTACTTACAGTGAAAAATATTTATCAATCAGACTCGATATTGAGCTTATTAAATGGTGGAACTATGTTAAATTGCTTGTGGTTTAAGTAGTAAAATTGGCATTCTTATTAAATGGAGCTATAGAGCATTACCCAGTGCTGGTCACTGCTATCTGGGGTCTTGGGAAAGGGTGGACTGGATGCAAACTTAACATTTTAACTTATTTTCATTTGTTGCAAAATGGCTTCTCTGTAATGGAACTTGGGTTCTCACACTTTTCACAGCCCAAGACTTTACCATCGCAGTAAGTAATTGCTTCTCCAACTCAACTAAGCTCTATCCCAAGTACATGGGGTTGGCTACATGAATTCTGTTTTGTCATTTTAGTCTGTTCAGTGCCATATCCATTGTTATATTGTGTTTTAAAAGGCGTGGGAGGTATATGCCTGGAGGTGCTCCTCCAGGTGGGGCGCCTCCAAAACGCCCCGAGGTGTATGCCAGAGGCATTGACACGTCTAAGGCATACGCCTCAGGTGCAAGAGGTGTGCGCCTCGTACACTTTTTTCATGAGGCATGCTAGAGGCATATGCCTTTTGCACACCTCATATCAAAGGACAGAAAAAAAGAAAAAAAGAAAAAAAGAAAAAAAGGAAAGGAAAAGAAAGCAAAGGGAAAGGAAAGGAAAGAAAGAGAAAAATGTGATTCTCCTTCCTTTCAACTAGTGCTATGAATCTTCATTCTTCTTAATATAAAAGATTTTTATTAAATAAAAAAGAAAAAAATGAGATTCTCCTTCCTTTTCTTCCTCTTCCTCTTCCCCTTCCTCCTCCTTCTCTTCATCCCCCTCCTCTTAAGGAGGCTTACGCCTCTTACATTCTGAACTACCTAACGCCTCTGTAGTGGAATGCCTTGCATCACGCCTCCATGTTTTAAAACATTGGTTATATTATTAGCCCTCAAGGCAATGACCCCTATTCTTAATAAATAGCATTGTGCTCTCAAAATGTGTAGGCCTGGTGGCATAGGGTACCCAAATCAATGGGTACTCTTGACATTTACAAAGATGGGTTGTTTGATCCTTTATGTGTGAATTAACATTTAATATCATTAGCTACAGAAGTCACCATCTTGTTCATTTGAAAACATGGGATTGGATAGATTTCAAAACTTGGGCATTTTTGTACAAGGCCACCGCTCTCTGATTCAAACCTGTTTTCTCACACTGGTCAGCCTGTGGTTTTACCATTGCACTTGAAAATGGACATTTTGTAAGTCAAAGATAATCTTCAAGGTTTGTTTACTAATCCCTTGGTTGCTCTTTTCACCAGGAATTACCATTCAAAGTATTCATATGAAGTTTTACAATTTCATTTCTTACTCAGATGTAATCTTGTTGAAACTTCACCTTGCTCCAGAAAGCAAAAGATATTTAAGATCAATGTAAAGGAAAAAACAGTAGAAAGAGTAGAAACGAAGGAACTTACAACTAGCTCCAACAGGTGATAAAATGAGGAAAAGTAGACTAAGATGGTTTGGGCACATGCAGAGAATGCTCTTTATGGCACCTGTAATAAGAAGTGATATGTTACAAAATGAAGGGTCTAGAGACTCTCAATATGAAACTTCACCTTGCTCCAGAAAGCAAAAGATATTTAAGAACTATGTAAAGGAAAACCAGTAGAAAGAGTAGAAATGAAGGAACTTACGACTAGCTCCAGCAGGTGATAAAATGAGGAAAAGTAGACTAAGATGGTTTCACACATGCTGAGAAAACTATTTATGACACCTGTAATAAGAAGTGATATGTTACAAATGAAGGGGCTAGAGGAGCAGTCTAAAAGGATATGGCTAGAAGTAAGGTACAAAGTATTGATACTCTCAATATGAAAAATCAGCATATCAAGAGTTTTCTTTAACTGATACTCCTTTTCTTTTAATATTTTTGGTTTGACAATTTTACAGTGGGTATGCTACAGTAATTTTTAATATATAAAACAGTTAAAATAACAGAACTCCCATGTTTGCATATTGATGACCCTGAAAATTGTTATTTATTGTATGATACGTTACAATATGTATCAATACTTCGAACATTGGGTAGACGTAGTTAGAAATGGTATAAAGGTCCATAATTTAATAATGGATATGGCTCATTGAATAGAATGGAATGGCAGAACAGGATTCAAGCAGTGAGCTAGGGTTACAACTTGGGCAGGCCCATCTTAGCCCTGATCGACCCAATTTGAAATTTTATACAGGTTGGGTTTGGATTTCTAGGTCCTTGGGCTCGGCTTGGGCTTAAAACCTCATTTCCCTATTTTTTCTTGTATTGGGCCCAAGCCTAGTCTTTGGATAACCTGAACTGAGCCAATTACCAAAAAAAAAAAAACACCGAGCCCAATCCTAGCCTAACACCTCATGGTCTCTTGTAAGGTTGCTAAAACTGTGTGGGAGTGGGCTATCTCCCTCTTTGGGTGTTCTTGGAATCTGCCTGAGAGTGTCCAAAGTTTGTTCTCTCCCTCTTTTTTCCAATGGCCTAAGAAGCGAGGGAAGACTATGTGGAGGATTATTAGGGTAGCTGTGTGCTGGTCATTGTGGGAAGAAAGAAACTCACGTATTTTTTCAGACAAGGAAAGAACCCTGGAAGAACTGTTAGACCTAATCCTTCTAAGGGCTGTCCACTGGCTAAAATTTTTAGAGTTGTTTTCAGACTTTCCTATGGATGACTTACAAAGAAATTGGAAAGAGATTGCTTCCACTGCTAGGTGCAAGAGGACTCTTTGTCCCTCTTGGTCCCCCCCTCTCCCCCCCCATTGGGTGTTATAAAGTTGAATTTTGATGGCAGTAGTGTAGGGAATCCAGGGCCATTAGGGATTGGAGGAGTCTTCAGGAATGAGGAAGGGATTGCTATTGCTTTGTTCTCTGGCCCTATTGGATAAGGCGACTCTCTTAGGGCTGAGATCCTTGCTGCGCTTGAAGGAATTCGTAGAGCAAAGGAATTAAATATCAGCCGTTTGATCCTGGAAGGTGATTCGAAGGTGGTGGTTAGCTGGCTGAAGAAAGATGACAGCGGATTGTGGAACTATAACAATGAAAAGAAGCAGTTCTTATGGTTATGTAGGGATGTTGAGATACAATACAGTTGGGTGAAGAGGAGTGCCAATTCATTTGCGGATGGTCTGGCCAAGCAAGGGGTGAATAGGGAGTCTGTTTTTTGGGCTAGTCTTTAATTTTTTCTCTTTGTATTCCCATTGTATTCAGTTTTTGGGGAGCTAAGATATTTTATCTCCCCTCTTGTATCCATACTCCTTCTTTTCTTTTAAATTAATGAAGCTGTTGTTATTGATAAAAAAAAAAAACCGAGCCCAATCCTAGCCTAACACCAACATTGCTCAAGCCTAGCCCAGCTACATACACTACATACATACATGCATAGGTTTAGGAACATTTTTAAAAAGCTGTGCCCATTGCCCAATAGGCCCGCCTCAGCCCAAGTAATCAACCCTTAGCCAGCTGGCCCGAGCCCAACCAAGTGTGTCAAATTTTAGTTTGGGCTGGGTCTGGATTGGATAGATTGGGCTTGATCCTGGAATGGGCCTTAGGCCCATGTGTTGGGGTTGGGCACTTGGGCCTGGGTTGACTTAAAGTGATTAAACCCAGCCCACCTTGGCACCCTGTCCAAGTTGCATGCCTATAGCCAGCCCAATATAGTTGGGGCAAGGCCTATATGATGACGACCTGGTGTTTTCAGGTTTTGCTTGAGCTGGCATGTTGGACTATTATAATGGGGAAGTAGAAGCCAAAATGGTTTTTAGTCTGCCTGGTTCTTAGAAATGTTGACTTAGTAAAACCTACTTAAATACAGTCTAAATAGGTTTAATAACTTATAAAATTTATTGTTACAAGCTTATTTTGATAATAACTTTGTAAAAATGTTTTAAAATATAATCTAGAACCATTTTCATCTTTTATGTTTTTTCTTGAATTTTTTATTGAGTGGGTCTAGTTGTCAAACCATACTGTGAAAAAAGGAGGGTCCTTTTTTTATCAGTTAGGAGAGTCCTTTGTGCATGCTGTCCGTGATCCTTTCAATGTTATACCTTGTTACTTGAGGGGCTATGCCAGTTTTTCTAACCTCCATATGGGAGATTTCATAAAGTACATCCTTTTCAACTCATCATCATCATCATCCATATGCCTTTTCCCAACTATATGGGGTCAGCTACATGAATCCTGTTCCACCACTCCATTCTATTTAAAACCATATCCACTGTTAAATTATTAGTGCTTAAATCATTTCTTACTACCCATGTCCTTTTTGGTCTACCCCTAGCTCTTCTACCCATGTCCTTTTCAACTATATTGCCAAAATATAATATTTTTATTTAGGGTATTGGTGGAGTCTTCATGAAAAGTCATGGTAAAGTTATGGCCATTTTTCAGGACCTATTGGCCAATGGGATTCTACAAAAGCAGCAGTACTAGCAATTCTCCAAGGATTAAGGCTAGAAAACAACTGAAGTACAAAGACATTGTGGCCATTTTTTCCTTTATTTTCTTTTATTTTTTAAATGGAACTTGGTGGTCTTTTACATGACACTTCGTAACACTCCAACAGAATATTTTGGTGTTCCGGGAAAAGAAATCTATGTTCTGCTTCCAGGAATGTTAGAAACTTTCTAATGAAATGTTAGCTAATGCAACTTTAGCCAACATATATCATGAGTTTCAGCTTGGTTCTCAAAGATTTGACATCATAAGATCTGGGAGATTAACTACTTATGGTGACTAACAGACATCTAAACTGTGCTTTGCATGTAGATTTTTATTTATAACTTGTTATTTTAGTCAGGGTCTACATCCTTGTTATAAGTTTCTGTGGAGATGATGAACACGGAGTAATAGTTACCTGCATGTGTTTTGTCATTTATTTCTATCAGTATCAAGGGTTCCAACAATTTACGGGCTGTGTGCTGCTTAAAAACTTTCAGGTGGTTGGTTTTCTGTGTATGAGAAAGAACCCATTGCTTATGCCAGAGTGGAAATTGTGGAAGGAATTGACATGAAACCATCTGATCCAAATGGTTGGTTTTCTGACTTACTCATGTACTTAGTTCCCAACAAGACCATTAGAATTGAAAAAAGAAAAAAAACGTTTTATGAGTTTTGACTGGATTTATCTTTCAGGATTGGCTGATCCGTATGTTAAAGGGCAACTTGGTCCATACAAGTTGGTTGATCCGTATGTTAAAGGGCAACTTGGTCCATCCGTATGTTAAAACACTGGCTCCAAAGTGGCAGGAGGAATTCAAAATACCCATTTGTACATGGGAATCACCCAATGTTCTAACTCTTGAAGTTCGTGACAAAGACCATTTCCTTGATGATACCCTTGGGTCTGCATCTTAATTCCTAGTTTTCTGCAACTTAAATATATATTTTTCTGTGTAATGAAAAGCATATGTATCATTCCCCCACTTTGATCTGTCACTATCTCAGACATTTGGTATGCTGGAATATACATAATTAGCATTGTTCTGTAGGTTTTGAAATCATCTAACGAAATATTATCTGCAGAGACTGTTCGGTAAACATTACTGACCTAAGGGGAGGACAGAAGCATGACCTGTGGTTGCCTCTTCGGAACATTAAAATGGGAAGACTTCATCTAGCAGTAACTGTACTTGATACCAATGGCAAGGTATATCTTTGTTATTTATGTGTAAAAAAAAAGAAAAGAAAGAACAGAACACTTAAGAGTTTGGCTTGATTTTTGAGATGCAGAGAGAAAATCTATTTGGGGAACTATCGACCAAGAAAGAAAATACCAGCCTGGATCCGAATGGAATTTCTGAGAAAGGTTCTGATTCAACTTCAATGACAGATCAGTCTCAAAAAATAGCAGATAAATTTGAACCCATTAACATTGAAGGGAAACAGCAGGTAGGAGTATGGGTTCATCACCCAGGAAGTGATGTTTCACCAACTTGGGAGCCTAGAAAGGGGAAGAGTAGGAAATTTGATACCCAAATATACAGAGAGGATCTCTCCACTGACCACCTTCATTCAGCATCAGGTGGGTCCCAATGCAATGATGACAGCAGCAGTGATGAAAATTCAGAAGGAAAGAACCGAGGTCCTCTTAACATGGTTTGGAGGAGCCTGGAGAAAATTGGTTCAGCATTCCACAGAAGTCCTAGAAAGGAGGAATCCACCAATATGAGAGACAGTATTCCCACACCCCGTGTCAACCTTAGAGCAGTCAATGAGAGGACAATGCCTCTAAAAATTATTCTGGGTGATAGTATCACAGGTGGTCTAACTGCCCAAGAGCCAAAAGCTGATGATGGGACATTGAACCCTGAGACAGAGGGGCCAGGCAAGGAAAACATTAAAGGTATGGAAAATAGCATTCTGGAGAATGCTGAAAGGTCTGCTCATGGTGTAAAGCATGTTCTTTTCAGGATGGGGTCAAACAGGTCTAAGGGTGATACATCATCTGTATCAAACGATAAAGATTTACTGTCAGTCTTGACTGAGAACCTTCAGGAATCTGACTCATCTGATGAATTATCCGTATCCTCATCAAAGGATCATGCTTCAGTGATTGAGGGAATCCCAATTGATAGGGAATTTACTGCAGTGGTTGAGGGAATCCCAATTGATTCCACTCCAATAAATGGGCAGGTTGCAGAATCCCCCAAGGAGCAAAATGTCTTGGAGAGCCTGTGTGATTCTGCAACAAATACCAAAGAAACTTCGGATGTGGAAATGGAAAACAATGTGGTGAGTTCCTCTGAATTACATGGTGATGGACTAGTTGAAGAATCTTCAGACCCAAAGCTGAGAGAGAACTTGGCTGCAAATGAATGATGGGATGATAAGCTTGGAAGATGCGAATTTGCTGAAGGTGGCCTCAGATTAATTGCT
The DNA here is from genome assembly GCF_055504915.1 of Nelumbo nucifera. Taxonomy (NCBI): domain Eukaryota; kingdom Viridiplantae; phylum Streptophyta; class Magnoliopsida; order Proteales; family Nelumbonaceae; genus Nelumbo; species Nelumbo nucifera. Next base: position 94,471,117 of record NC_142652.1, read on the forward strand.
TTGGTGAAATTTAAGAACTTGATGACAAATCATTTAGTTGGCTGGATCTATCTGTGTACTATATCTCATTCTCTTGTTTAGAACTTTAAATTGCATTTTTAGATTCAAGGAGAAACTCAGAACCGGGCATGGTGAATGTGATGACATATTATTTGAGTTATTGCCTGTTGATTCATATGGAGGATATTTGTAAGAAAAAATCATATAAACAATGTACCTGAGTTTTTGTAGGTTGTACAATTGTAATTTAGAGGAATACTCCCATCTTACCTTTCTATAATTGTTTTTGTGCATTTAAGACCTTTGGAGCAAGTAGCATACTTCTAACTAAAAATTGTTTTTTAAAGTCATGGTTGTTCAAGATCTTGTGGATCAGATCCATTTTATTGACTAGGATGCTGCTCTAGGCAATAGAGGAAATGCATGGCACGCTTGGAGCAGGGAAACGGGAATTAGGAAGCTGGCAGATCCTTGATACATGCTGACTTGAGTCACTCGACTGAGAATGCAAGTGAATCTAATTCGACAGAAAAGCTGTATAAAGATCTGATTTAGTTCTGTTGTACACTTTCATGTAGGATGGCTTTAGAATCTAGAGACTTTTCTGCAGTCAAATCTCTTCCATGAGACCTCTGCTCATGGATGAGAAACATGAATTTCTGTTTGTCTTAGACCCAGAATGGATTGGATTTAACTTAGCATGTCCACTGATTGCCATTTCCCATGCCTTTTCGCAAATCCCCTGAATTTAAGTTCCTAATGAATTTGGCCAAGTACACTTCGTGAACCACCTCAAATTGTTCAGCCGATACAAGCATGTTAAGTACCAGATTTAAGGTCCTAATCTCCGGCGAACGGTTGAATTCTATTCTAGCATGGAAAATAAGCTTCAGGAGGATGTTGATTGCACTATCCAAATTGCCAACAGAAAAAATCGTCAGAATTTACCAAAACAAAGAAGAAATCGTCAGAGAACCTCTAAATCTTTTCAGTCTTGGTTGTCTTCATGACATCATCAAATCATCACTACTGATTCAACTCAAGCATCTGAGCATCTTTTTATGGGATCAACATATGATGCTCGTCAAAGGAAACAGAAGAGGAACAAAGTGCTCAGTTTGCCGTTCTGTTCTGGTCCACGTTGCAGCCATGGCTTCACTGATTCTCATAATGAATCGTTGGTTTCTTCTTCACCAGTCACTACATCCACTAGTGAAGATCTCATGATTTGATCCCCATATTTTTTTTCCTTCGGTAACACTTAATCACTTTCTTTCTATTAAACTTACACCCAAAAGTTATTTACTGTGGAAATCTAAAGTTCTTCCCTCCTTTCCATCATGTTAAAAGAATCCTTTCAGCTCCTCTAAAATATGTTCTTCTACAGTTCCTATGCATTCAAAAGGTTTGTGTCAAACTGAAGCCACCAATTTAATTGGTATATTGCTTTAGGAATCCCTCCCCCCACCAGAATCAACTGTCCACAGGAATCACTTAGAACAACCATAGCCACCGTTGTACTGGCATGAAAAGCAATTAATCCATGTTCTAGTCCAATGTCAATGGCTTATTGCATAAGCACCTACGTGCTGTCTGAGTCAATTCCCATTTCATTATCTCTCATCTTTTAATTTCTCTATACCCAAATACATGCATCTTGTCTTAAAGAAAGGTGCATTGTCGGGTACATCTCATTTTTTATATGGTACTCTCCCCTTGATAATTAATAACTCCTTGTTTACATTATTTTATTTTATCACTATTTTTGGGCAATTTACTAAAACACCCCTTATGCCTTATGGTTTTGGGAATTTACAAAAATACCCCTTATAATTTGCAATCGGTTTACTTAATTGACCTTTCATTAGATGATAGTAAAAAATGACAGTTTTAATCCTAATGTCCATTTGAATAAATTTAATCAAAAGAAAAAGAAAATGAAAATATTATTTCCATGCAGTTTTGGTGATAATGTTAGATGACAAAACAAACACTTCTTAGTGAAAGGTCAATTAAGTAAATATGTTGCAAACTATAGAAGGTATTTTAATTAGAAAATTGAAACTATAATCTATAGGGTAGGTTTAAATAAATCTGTGAAACTATAGGGGATGTGTGTTATAGTAAATAATCCTTTTTTTGAGCAAATGGTAAAGAGAAACAAGAATTGAATTAAAGTAATGGTTTTAAAAAAATTGATACTCCATAAGAGGCTTCAGTTTTGAATACAAATCTGTAATCAATCAAGTTTACATGATCATTTCAAAGATTCTATGCACAATTCATGGTTGGTGTTCATCACAGTGCTCCACACCATCTTGTTCTGATTAGAAAATCACAGAATCATAAGATTCCTGCCACAAGGAGCTGTAGGCATGCTCCTGATCCAATGGAACACCAAAGTAGAACTGAGAATAATCACTGATCACTTCTCCAAACTCAACCAACTCAACCATCTCCCCAGCGCATGAATCCATGTACCAATTCCCCATGTCATCACTTGGGGTGGAAGGGCCCATATCCATATCAATCCAATCAAATTCATTGATGATTTGCTGGGATGGACAAGACCCTGATGAGCAGTTGTGACCATCCCCTACTCCCATGTCTTCCTCACAATTGCCATGACCACCCAATTCCGGCTTTGTAACACCACACCCATCCATCATATTAGGGTCAATCTCTGCTTCTAGAGATCGAATTACACAACCCAACCTCTCATCTTCAGTCTCCTCCACTTGTGCTTCTTCTAGCAATGACTTGAGAAGAGTTTCGTCGATTTCGGAGACATCCATTCCTTCGAATTCGACATTATCGGTGACCGATTCCCAACTTTCCATTGATGATTCAGAAGTCTTAAAGAATAAAAATAAAAAGAAATAATAGTAGCAGCAGTAGAGCAGGAGAAGAAGCAAGAAGAAGAAGCAGCAAAAAGAACTTCAACAGTAGTAGTAGTAGAAAAGAGAAACTCAAAGGGGCATGTCACAACCAACTTCCACAAGAGAAGTGGACTTTATATAGGAAGACAATCATGTGCACCTAATATTTCCTAAAAGCACAAAAGAAAAAAAAAAAACAGATGGGACCCACTAGAGATCTAAGATAGCTTAGAAAGGGAGAGAAGGTTCCACCTGTTTAGAAAACTGATGGCTTTACAGGTAAGCAAAAGGCAGTATTAATTAGGCTGACATGAGAAATTTTGCATTAGGAAGACAAGCCCCAACAAAAAGATGAGCAATCAGACCGGCAGGCACCGTTGCCGGTGGGTCCTAAAGTGGAGGATGAATTTGAATAAGGGAAATGGTTGTAAGGCCACTAAACATCTCAACCCATCCCCCATCTGAGCACATGGAGCCACCACAACGTGTTGGGTGGGTTTAGATCTCACAATCCTCAAAACCACCCTCTTATCCGTAATGGGTGGTGAATCCACCCCATGTGGGCTATGGGCCCACAATCCACCAACCCTGGCCCATTTTGACTCCATCTCCAATACTAATTCATTATTATATTGAACATCATCAAAACCCTAACTCCTCTAAACCCCATCACATCAAATAAACTAATGTAATCTGCTCATTTGGTTTATTAGATAATTAAAATCTCTTAAGTTGTCGCCAATCTAGATTGTTTAAGTGGTTAGACACATGGATTGTATATAACTAATCATATAGGCAAGATGTTTCTGCACATACATGAATTGATTCAAAATTGGGTTTCTATAAATGATTGATTAATTCGTTAATAAATGTTTTCATCTGATTGATTAATTAACGGTTGTTTGTAGATATTATTTGTATAGGGATATTCTTTTGTACAAGAGTTACGTTGCACAAAAGGATATCTGATCAGAATATACTTCTACCACTACATATATTATTTGCTTAATAAGTAACTTTAAACTTTAAGAAATAAATCAAAACTTTGTCTCCATTAAGTGAAAGCTATTATTTTATAAATTTCTTCAAATGTGGAAAGTAATTAAAGCGTGTTGGGTTCATTGCATGAAATACGGTGTATTGTATTTCCATTGGTTTTTGGTGCAAATGCAGACCTTAGAACTCATCTCTCATGAGATGGGGCCCATTCAAAAATCTATAGTGCTTTTTTTAATGGCTTCTTAATTAGCAACTTAACAAAATCTTAAGGCCTCCCAAATCCCAACTTCTCAGTTAAAAAATGACACGTCTACATAGGACATGCAAAAAAAAAATAATAATATTTTTTTTCCTGATATATATTTGAATTATTTGGGCTCTGTTTGCTTGCAGTGCAAATTTCATTTGCATTAATGTAGCAAATAGGTTGAGTGTAAATTTTGATTTACTTTTGCTTTGTTTTTTACTGTCTATTTGTTTGTGAGAAGCGAAATAATGTGGTCTCCACCTTATATGAAAGAAAGTGGAGGTAGGACAAGGATAATTTAGTTGGGAGTGAGGTGAAAAGCAAGATGACGTAATCTCCACCTTATATTAGAGAGAATTGAGATTAGAGGGAGGTGGAAATTTTGAATCAGCTTAATTTTGAGATAAAAATTTTGCACTGCTAATGAATGCAAATGAGACAAGAAATACAATATTATATCAGATGAAAGTGTAAATCATAATTACAAATAAACAGATCAAATCAAGTGCTAAAGTTGTATTTGGTTCAGATTTGCACTGCAAACAAATAGAACCCTGGTGTTACTAACTGAGCAGCCATTCCTTGAATTGTTGATATACAAAATCTTTGACATGAGAGAAGATACACTAAACAAGAGGGCTTTCTTCCAGTAACTTGCCACTTGTCATTTTTTTGGTGGCTGGATTCTTCTAGTTGTGTACTTGGGATTACCTCTCCACATATGGGCTTTGGAAATTCGCATGGGTGCCCTGTAGAACATACTTCACAGCCCATCTTAGTCATGTATTGAGAACATCTCCACATGACAAGTATCAAAGATGTTTTCAATGCACATTGAGATGTGCATGTAGAACGCTTGTAGGGCATCAATTTGAACTCTGACTTTTAGATTTTGGACCTTTTAGTCTTGAAATCTTGATCATTTGAGCGCTCGTTGTGATAGACTCATCAATCCTTTTGGCTCAGTTTGGAAGGAGTACAAATACAAATATATACAGTAAAAATACATAATTTTACACTCTACATATTTATATTTCTATTCCTTCCAAACTGAGCCTTCAGGCTAAAACTAATTCTATTGGTTTTTACATTTAAAATTAAATTTTGGATGTTTGCTTTGAAGGGCATCTTTCATTTCACAACAATTGGAGAGAGAACATTAATTGATGTTAGGAGGTGAATAGAATAAGTTGAAAGTTGGGTTAAGCAGCAAAAGAGAACCGGCCCATATGTATAATTGAACCCAATTTCAAGGGTTTTGCTTTGGTGAGCGGTCACATCTTAAGATGATTGCATACAAGCCCCACTTTAGAGAGACAAACATCTAGAATTTGGATTTTTTTAGCTTCTTTAATCTTTAGTCTGCATTTCCCGTGATACTTGCATTAACCCATACAAGCCCCACTTGCATTAACCCACTTCCCGAGTCAATTAACCGAATTCACTCGCTGAGTTGTGAGTTCAGAAGGAACAAGAGAGAAAGAGATCTAGTTAGCTTAGGATGTGTTTGGTAAAAGAACTTTGGCTTCTATTTAATTGTAGGTATAGTCAATTCTTTTTGTACAGGTCGATGTTAATGTAACTTGCTCCAACATTCAAACATCTTCACAAAAATAAGGAGACATGGCTTCATCATCTATCCTAAAATGTGATTGTACCGGATCCAAAGTTTTTCTGTATTTAGTATGACACCGGATCTGTCTTTCACACCAACTTCGCAACACATTCAACCATGCATTGGGAATATCTGCCATAAATGTATTTTATCATGTATGGGGAAATGCTCCTAATGAATGGCAGGATGGTGTGAGGAGCACTCTATTAACATGATTTCACATTTCATGCATGATGAATATCATTTTTATGGTGATTCCCAGTCTCATGGTGAGATATACGGTATCAGATCTCCTATTTATAAGAACCCTATCCACGTCTCACTACAATTATACAATAAGAACATCTCCTGTATTTATATATCACCATTCATGAGGAGATATTCCCAATATACAGACGTTGCAAGTATCATGTGAGTAGATGTGGATAGGATTCTTGTGAGGAAGAGATCTGAATTGGTTGCTATTGGCAAGAAATCCTAACTAGTTTCTAGCACAACCGACATTGTTGAAGTGTCACCCTAGGAAAGTAGTTGGACTGGGCCCAAATGCCATGCATGTATGACGTGGCTTCCATACTGAAGGGTAGATGTCAATTTAGAAGATTTCCCAGTCTATGAAGTCAGAAGATTATCTCCACCGTCCGTCTGATTAAAATAGAAACTTCTTGGCCATCCATATTTTGGGGGCCTTTTAAATGGTGTATCCCACATTCCCACTCCCAACCATCTAACTTTCCTGCACATCATGGCAAGTGGATGTGACCTCTGAGTGGTTTAGGTACGCAAGCTCATCTGAAAACATTAATAATAAATTAATGGAAACTTTAATTATAACCAGGGTTGTCAATTAATGGATTTGGATTTGGTGAATCCCATTTAACTCCAATATGAGTCCATTACGAATATTTTTAATGTCTGAATATTTTTAATCATTTTGGATCGGTCTAATTTAATGTCTGTTTAATCTGTTCAAATTTATTTTTAATTTAGATTGATTTTAATTTAAATTTGATCTATTAACATCTAATGGACCATATACTGGTTCAATCCAACGCAATTCAATATAAATTTATTATAAATGGACTGGGTTTAATCTAATCCAATAAATATTTTGAAGAATTAATTCTGGATTGGTCCAATTTAATATGTCTTGTTAGTCCCTTCAACCCGTCCAAATTGATTTTGGTTTGGACGGTTCCAATCTAAAACCGATCCAATAACACCCCTTGTTAGAACCCAGAATAATTATAGACTGGGATTTTCACTAAGCGACTATATTATATACTTGATTAACTGAAGGTTAGTTAGGATTTAGGGAGGCCATGCTCATACCCATACCCGACCCAACCCGACTACAATGGGAGTGCCAAGCCTGATACACCTCCTTCAAGGAAAGGTGCCACTATAGTTAGTGGAGGCTATAAGTTTTCATTTTTCAATGCCAGTATGCTGAGAAAGATTAACTTCAACCAACGTAACCCAAAGCCTGTTTAAGGCCAACCAAAACCTGACCCGGTAGGATCTGGTTAAAATCGGTTCATTACTTAACCCGACCCAGTGACAACTCTACTAGGTTCAAACAATAAAATGTTTATACATACTACACAATTGAAAATTGAAATGACTCACCAGGCGTGGCTTTACGAGTTTTCATGAGTCTTACTCAAAAACTCAAACAACTCACTGAGTCAAGGATAACTCACCAGGTTCTAAATTGACTTCTTCTTCCCAGTCAAAAACCTTATCCACTGTGCCAGTTGGCACCGTCATCATTCTGAGTTGACTTGTTGACCTTTACAAATTAGAGCCTTTGATCATGGTGGCATTCAATGGGTGGACCAGCACTGGTTGTAGTCCATGATTGTTGACTTTTGGAATTGTTCTGCTTGTTCAAATTGAATAATAAAGCTTTTGTTTGCCGTGTAAATTTCATTTGCACTGCTTGGTACAAATTCACCGAGTGTAAATTGATTTACTTTTTAGTTTTTAGTTCATATTTGACTTTATCTTATTTAATTGCAAAAAGAAAACAATGTCATTTCCACCTTGGATAAAAGAGAATGGAGATGAGAGTGGGGTTATTCAATTTGTTTGAAATTGAGATAAGAAGCAAGATAATGTAGTCCCTAGGGGTGGATTCGAGCTGAGCTGAGCCGAATAGTACGAGGCTCGAGTTCAGTTCGTCTAGGAAGTATAAGGTTTGAGCTCAAGCTCGGCTCGAGTCAAAAACTCGTAAGCTCGAGCTTGATTTGAGAAAAATGTTTTATAAAAATAAAAATTATATATAATAATATTTTTTTATTTGATATTTAAAAAAATAAGAATTATAATATTTTTATTATATATCTATATATATATATATATATATATATATATATATATATTCGAACTCGACTCGCGAGCCTCACGAGCCAAATCGAGCTCAAATAACTCGTAAAGAGCTTGGCTCGTGGCCACCCCTAGTAGTCCCCATCATATGAGAGAAAATTTAATATAAGAGGAAGGTGGTATAAATTTTGCATCAATTTTTAGAATACAAAATTTATACTATTTATGAATTAATGCTTACAAAAAATATACAAATTTTATATAAAATAGAAGTTAAAATTCTAATTACAACTCTTAGAATTAATTTTTCTAGAGACAAATCTATAGATTTATCGACCGCCTACACAATATTAGATAATTAATCACCCTCCAGATGATAGAGAGCATCACAAAACTATCATCCACACACATGAAAACCATTAATCATAAGTCATGAATCATGACAATATACATCTTATCACCAATAATAGCTCTAAGAATCATATTTGATCTTTGACGTGAATATCTCACCCACTGTTATGGAATGCACTGGACCATGCACTCATGTCATGGGTGGGCATCCATGCATGGACTGCCATGATAGATGGGACATGAGTCATGTTCATCAACTCCCATGTCTCCTGCTAACAGCTAGCATCAACTGCCCCCTTGATTTAAAAAAAAAATGAAAATCAAACAAACAATCCCCATCAAAACAATAGACATAATCAATTTGCAATTGGTCTTATTTATTTTTTTGGGTGACAGATGGTCTCCATGTGGGATACACAAAACCCTTGATTCTTACTCCAACAAGAAGATTTGGATTCTAAGCTTGACTATACATTAACACACCACATTATCAATCAAAAGCAGTTTTGATTGCATTAAAATATGATTTCGTGTATTACATATTTAAAAGATGCTAAAGCAATATTGGTCCACCCAATAAAGATCTATTCCTTAGTCCTTACCACACACATGGCAAACAATAAGGACTGCCTACTTGGTGGGGTACCTACTAGGGTTAGCTATAACCATGATTTCAATGCTGTCATGAGAAGTCCTTACGGTAGCTTGATTAATCAATGTTGGGTCACCCTTGAATTGAATTTCTTTTAATTTAATTATTGAAAGGAAGAAGATGGAAATACTGGGATCCATCATTCATGTATGTTGATCCAATTGGTGGGCATGTGGGTGTGAATTGAGACTCATATCTCAATGGATTCTGCCTCCACTAAGTCTTAATGCTGGATCCCACAACCCTATGTGTGGGGATGGTGCTTGCAGAACATGTCGGAAATCATGGAGAAATTCCGGGTCTATATGGATTTTTATAATTGGAGGAAGGAATAAAGAGTTAATGTAGATAATTGATCATTTCTAATGACCATAGAGAATTTTAGACAGATTTGTTCATAAAAATGTGATTCACACGAAACCCACATTGGCAAATATACTCAAATTCAGAGGTAGTTAAGCTGGTCAAGTTTAGGACGGTTTCTACTTCACAATAAATTCCGATGGGATCTCACATGTTTAAATGAAAATGGGGGAATGAGTGGAAGGAAGTTTCCATGGATGTAATCTTTTCATCTGGTAGAGCACCTATAACTTGCCATATGGTGATAATGTAAGGTGTTTTTTTTTTTTGAATTTGTATTTATAACTAGTTGAATTGTCTCTTGTATTTGGATGATCATATATTTAGAATATTTAGGAGTAGGTCAGATGGCCTCAAATGGTTGGAATATGGTAAATCTGAAATTTGACTTCTTAACAGCAAAAATGTTTCTTAAAATTAATAGAGATGAGATCATCTGTCTTCTTAGTGCCATGAGGTCATCTGTCATAAACAGGCTTTTTTGCCCTACTTGAGTTCTATATACTATGAAGTATGATACCATCAAATTATTTGGCCCAATTAGTGCATGACATGTAGTAGCCTCAGGGCCAGTCTCATCTTTCCACATGCCTTAAAGGGGCAACTGTGAGGTTTCACCCCAGGCTTAACGGCGATGGAGTCCCCTCTGAGTCTCTGACTATTACATGCTTAATTGAGCGTTTGGGCTCATTAAATGCTAAAGTAGCGCTTAACCACATAAAATGCTAGAGTAAATACTTGGCCACATGGTCTCTACTCTTAGTCTCTCTTTGTTTTTCGGTAAGTTATTTATCCGGATAAACGCAGTTACCTAGGTAAGTTTTTCCTGAGAAACACTTACTCGGGTAAGTACATTTATCCATGTTCTTTTATTTCTCATGTAAATAAGGTAATGACCATTTTAGTCATAAAAATCTATTATTAAAAATGACATTTTTGCCCCATTCAAATGTTGACAATTTTCCTTTTGGGTGGAAAAGTTATTTACCCACCTAGGAGGACAATAAAATTTCCGTGGTCACCACATAAATCTGAAAAAAGAAAATGAGATTCTTGATAATGGAAATCAAAGTCCCATTAACCAACTTTACCCCTTCTCAAAAATCCAGAAAAGAACACCCCCTTAATGGAGCAGACAATCATTGTGAAGAATCATTACATAGCCTCATATGCTGCATTAAATAGCACAACACCAATAATTAAGTAGATCAAGAAACATGTATCTCTCTCTTACGCACTCTTTTGCTCTTACTTTAGCTCTCATCTCAACATCTCGATTTTCCAACTACCTTGGCTAACTTAATCATCATAATCTCTGCCCTTGGAATTGATGAAGGAAGATTTGGCCCGACCTCGTAACCACTCAACACGTGGCAAAGGCAACAGCTCGGCACAACAACACGCTTAAGGTGCGAGCTCCGAAAGGAGGAACCAGCAGTTCGAACTCTCTACAAGGAGCCCGAGCTCTCCCATAGACCCCGAGCCTTACGAAATAACCCGAACTGGCCCGCCCCATGGCAGTTCGGGCCACACCTCCATCCGAACTCAAGACTTCACCTCGCACACCACTCCAGCACTTCGCCTCCAGGACTCGAACTGACAACCGTACCGTACCTGACACCGAAGGAATCCGTATCCTGAGGCGACGCACCTGACTGAGACGGTTCCGTCACCTACCACCGCCATCTCTAGTTACAGAGACGGTTCCGACAAAGAGAGCAGTGGCAGTTCTGCCCCAGCAGAGGTGATGACACCCGAACTGGCAGAAGCACAGGGGTAATCATACCTGACCTGACAGAAGCTTAGGAGTGAGTGCGCGAAGTGGTTATAAAAGGCCCCCTTCCCCCCAAGAAGAGGTATGTGAACTTTGCCATCTGGTTTTATCTTGCCTTTGAGGAAATACTAACTTGAGCTTCGGAGCATTTTCACCGGGTTCTTCCCCGGAGATTACTCTCTTTCCCCTTTGTTTCCGGCACCTTCTGCTCCAGCCCGAGGCAAGATCTTTGACAGCTAGAACCCGCCGGATTGCGCACCATCAATTGGCGCCGTCTATGGGAAACACTTCTAAAAGCCTCCCTCTAAAATTCTCATAACCCCTTTTTTCCCAAAAAATCCCAACACTCATGGCTTCTTCCATATACCGGACGTGGCACGGAGATGAACACCACCGGGGAACAACTTCAAGTCCCCGTGGTGTGCATCAGACAGTTCACCATCCCCCTTCCGGTGGATGGGTTCCCCAGCCTGAATGCGCCACGAACAGTGGTGCTCGTAAACCTTTTCACCATGAACGTCCCCTTTCCTCTCCCTGTCGAAACAACCTTTACCGAACCAACTGTTGTCCCCCTGGCGACCAGCCAGAACCATTTGGATGACCTGATGCAATGCATGCGAGCAATGCAAGCCCAAATGCAACAATTCCAACAGCATCAGCTCCAGCAACACCAGGTATTGCACCACATCTCCCAGTATCACTATCAGCATCAGTTCCCCCAACTACCTCTGAACCAACCACAACTTCCACCTCGGCACCCTGCTCCAAAGCCGGTTAAGCCCTCCCCTCAGGGTGGGCGCCATCACTGAGGAGAAGCCTCCCAACTTCAGAACCCCCCCAAGAGCCAGGCCTCATCCCTGGGCCAAGGGGAAAGAAAAATCACCCCCGCCTTGCATCTCGCCGGCGGGTCGGGAACCTCGCCCGCCAAGTCAGTATCTCGGCACTCCAAGTCTGAGCTCCCGTTGACAGAGAATCGATTCAGCATTCTAGTGGCGGACTACCAACAGTCCGAGCCCATCGAGCTCGGCAACACAGAGGCCAGCAGCGCCAGTACCCGGCCCACTCAGCAACGAAGACGCCGACGAAGTTGCCGAACTGCCACCCATGTCCTGCCCGAGCTTAGAGGTAAAGAAGAGACAAGCTCGGACGAGGTAAAAGCCGCCCCTATTCTCTCAGTTCCTTCCCCCCTCTCATCGGAACTCCTTGCAGTCCCCATGCCTAGAGACTTCAAACTCCCCCCTTTAGACAAGTATGATGGGTCCTTCGACCCCAACGACCACGTTGATGCCTTCCAGTCCCAAATGCACCTAGCTAGGGCTAGTGAATCGTGCATGTGTGTGGCCTCCACCACCACCTTCAAGGGGGTGGCCCACACTTGGTATAGGAACCTGGCCCCCGGGTCGATAAGAAGCTGGACCCAGTTCGTGCAGGTCTTCACCGCACACTTCGTTACCAGCAAGCGGTGCCCCAGAATCGAGGAAAGCATCTTCGGAGTAGTCCAAAGGGAAGGAGAATCCATCCGGGGCTACATCAAGCGGTTCAATGACGCGTGCTTGCAGATATCGCGACTGGACCCAGCGGTGCAGCTCACGGCAGCCAAGAGAGGAGTAACACACAAGGAGTTCAAATGGCACATGGTAGCTAACCAGCCCGCGACCGTAGCCGAATTCCTTAAGCTCGCGGATAGTTCATGAGAACAGAGGAAGAGATCAACTAAAGGACCGAAAGTGGGATCGAGAAAAGGAAGAGGGAAGGCGAGCCCTCCAACCCAATCGACAGAAGAAAAAACCTGGCCCGGGAGACGAAGCCGAGCCAGTCGTTCCGAGCTCCCTTAGCAGCTCGGACGGACTACACGCCCTTAAACACGAGGCGGACCGAGATCTTGATGACGATCAAAGATGCCCCATACGTAAAATGGTCACCTCGCCTGAAAGGGAACCCAAACGAGAGAAATAAAAACTTGTACTGTAGTTTCCATAGAGATCACGGTCACAATACCGAACAATGTAATAATCTCCAAGACGAGATAGAGGGACTCATCCGTCGCGGATACTTGAGAAATTTTGTACAGCATAATAATAATAATAACAATAAGACAGGTCGGCAAGGGGAGCACGGAAGGGATGCCCCCAAATCCAGTAGCAGGCTAGCCGAACCGTCGCAAAGACAGCCTCCGGAAGAGAGGCTAGTTCGGGGAACCATCCACGTGATAGTGGGAGGTTCGGTGGTAGCAGGTTGTACTTCGGCAGCGGCCGGGACGTCAGTTCGCGAAGCGGCCCGAGAAGAACAGAACCCTCCAAAGAGGCCGAAGACGGAAAAACCAATTTTCTTCACGGAAGACGACGCGCGAGGGGTTCACTACCCCCACGATGACGCGCTTGTCATAAAACTAAGGATCAGCGACTTCGAAGTCAGGCGCGTACTTGTGGATTCAGGCAGCTCGGCGGACATCCTCTTCAAATCGGCGTTTGACCTGCTTCAGCTGTAGAGAAGCGAGTTGAAGCCCGCGAACACTCCTTTAGTGGGCTTCAGCGGAGAGGAAGTCAGGCCCCTCGGGAAAATAACAGTACCTGTGGAAGTCGGCACATGGCCTTGTGCGGTGAGACTCAACCACGATTTCCTGGTGGTCGCGATCCCCTCCCCATACAATGCCATAATAGGGCGGCCAATCACGCATATCTTGTGGGCAGTGGTCTCCACCTACTATTTGGCAATGAAGTTCCCTACAGACTTCGGTGTGGGGGTAGCGTGGGGCGACCAACTTGAGTCCCGCAAGTGTTATGTTGCCCCCCTGAAGGGAAAAACCAAGGTGGCCAACGATCTCGAACTGGAGCGGCCTACGGAGCAAGGCGAAGAACGAGCTGCACCCATAGAAGAAACGGTCGCGATCCCAACTTCGGCTGCGGACCCAGCTCGGACGCTACAGATCGATGCTTCCGTCCAGGAACCTCTACGAACCGAACTGGTGAGTTTCTTACTTTAAAATTTAGATATTTTTGCATGGTCCGCGACCGATATGCCCGGTATTGACCCCAACCTTATAACTCACAAACTTAATACTGACCCTGTAGTCAGACCCATTAGACAGAAGAAACGCAACTTAGCCCCGGAACGCTGGAGGGCGGTTGACGAGGAGGTCGAAAAGCTCATCGCAGCAGACTTCATAAGGGAAGTTCATTACCCGAGCTGGGTAGCCAACCCAGTGCTGGTGAAAAAGGCAAACGGCAAGTGGCGCATGTGCGTCGACTACATTGATCTGAACCGAGCTTGCCCGAAAGACTGCTTCCCCCTCCCTAGAAATGACCGCCTAGTGGACGCGACCTCGGGACATGAGTTGCTAAGCTTCTTGGACGCCTACTCGGGCTACAACCAAATCATGATGGACCAGTCCGATGAGGAAAAAACCACATTCATAACCGAGTTCGGCCTATACTGCTACAAGGTCATGCCCTTCGGACTGAAGAATGCTGGGACGACCTTCCAAAGACTAGTTAATAAGCTATTTCGGCCCTTAATTGGCACGAAAATAGAGTGTTATGTAGACAACATGGTCGTCAAAGCATAGTTTTCACAGGAATTAATACAAGACTTAGATTCTGTCTTCCAAATTCTGTGTCAATTTAGCATGAAACTAAACCCAAACAAGTGTGTCTTCGGTGTCACCTTGGGTAAGTTCCTAGGGTACATTGTCAACCGGCGCGGTATTGAGGCCAACCCGGACAAGATAAAGGCCATCCTAGATATGAGACCACCCTGAAAAGTAAAAGAGGTTTAGAGGCTAAACGGCCGCATAGCCACTCTGAGCTGCTTCATGTCCAAATCGGCAGACCGCTGTCTGCCTTTCTTCAAAAAAATCAAAGGCAAAGGGTTCGAATGGACCCGAGACTGCCAGCTCGCGTTCGACGAGCTAAAAAACTACCTCACTAGTGTGCCGGTCTTAACCAGTCCCGAGGAGGGCGAGGTCTTAGAACTGTACCTCTCGGCAAGCGACGAGGTGGTCAATTCGGTACTAATAAAAGAAGTAGATCGGGTCCAACGACTCATCTATTATGTTAGTAAAATTTTGCAGGGAGCAGAGACGAGATACCCGTAGATAGAAAAGCTAGCATACGCATTGGTAATTGCAGCTCGGAAACTCCGCCCATATTTCCAGGCTCACACTGTCATCGTCTTGATTGAAAAACCTCTGAGGCAAGTCTTACTCAAGCCCGAGGTTTTCGGTCGGCTGACGAAATGGGCCATCAAGCTCAGTGAGTACGACCTCCAGTATAAGCCACGAACTGCTATTAAGGTCCAAGCCTTAGCAGATTTTATCGCCGAGTGCACGTTCAGCCTCGAAGTCCCTAGGCCAGTTGAGCCCGAGATCCCCAATTGGGGTGAGCTCGGAGCTCCCAAGCCAATAGAGTCTGAACCCCATGAAGTAGCAGCCAGTGTGGCATCTCTCCTGGTTAGGCCAAACGCGAACTGGGATGAGGAGCCCTGGATCCTTCACGTAGATGGCTCCTCGAACCAGCAGGGCAGCGGGGCTGGAATAGTGCTGCGCGGCCCGGGTGGCACGAAATTGGAATACACACTACGCTTTGAGTTCACGGCTTCCAACAACAAGGCGGAGTATGAGGCATTGATAGCCGGACTGAACCTAGCACAAAAAGTAAGAGCAAAACACATAGTTATCTGCAGCGATTCCCAGCTTGTGGTCAACCAGGTTACGGGCGAATACGAAGCACGTGAGCTAACTATGATCGCCTACCTGACAAAAGTAAAGGAGGCTCTGCTCAACTTCCAGTCACACTTCATCAGGCAAATCTCAAGGTCAGAGTACACTGAGGCCGACGCCCTGTCCCGGTTAGCTAGCATGAGTCACAACGCCATGAGAACCGTGTACATAGAGGACTTACCTCAGGCTAGCATTCTCAGTGGGGCAGAGGAGGTCACTCTCGTCCTTGAAGCAGAGCCGAGCTGGATCGACCCACTCGCGAGCTTCTTGCTAGATGGAACCCTCCCTGCGGACCGCAATGTAGCCAGGAGGGTGTAGCACCAGGCAGCCAAATACGTCATAATAGACAAACGACTGTACTGACGGTCCTACATGCTCCCCTACCTACGTTGCTTGCGACCTGCCGAAGCCGAGCTCGTACTCCGCGACACTCATGAAGGTCTGTGCGGCGGATACTTGGGGGGCAGGGCCCTTGCCCAAAAGGCACTTCGACAAGGGTACTACTGGCCAACCATGAAGGCAGAGACCGTCGAACTCGTCAGAAAATGCGACAAGTGTTAGAAGCATGCCAATATCCACCATCGGCCTGCCACCGACCTCAAGTACCTCACCAGTCCATGGCCCTTTGCGCAATGGAGCATCGACCTCCTGGGGCCATTCCCGCCAGCAACAGGTGGGAGGAAGTTCCTAGTGGTGGCGGTAGATTACTTCACAAAGTGGATAGAAGTTGAACCTTTGGCAACAGTTACAGCCCAAAACATACATAACTTGTTTTGGAAGAACATAGTGTGTCGCTTCGGGTTACCTCGGGTACTGATCTCCGACTACGGCAAGCAGTTCGGGGATATCAAGTTTTAGGAATGGTGCCAAGATATGAGAATTCAGCAAAACTTCACATCGGTCGCACACCCACAAGCAAACGGTCAGACATAAGTAATGAACAGAGCTATCATCCGCGGACTGAAAGCGCGACTAGACCGAGCTAAAGGGTTGTGGGCGGACGAATACCAAGTGTTCTATGGGCTCACTGAACTACAGAAAAAACCGCCATGGGAGAGACCCCCTTTAACCTCACCTATGGCACTAAAGCGGTAATCTCGGCGGAGATCGAAGTACCTACACTGCGACTAGAAGCATATGACGATCAGACAAATGGAGACGAGTTACATACCAACCTCGACCTACTGGACGAGGTAAGAGACCTTGCGTACATCCGGACCGCAGCTTACCAGCAAAGAGTAGCTCGGTACTACAATGCCAGAGTAAAAAAGTGGAACTTCCGCGTCGGTGATCTGGTTCTCCGTAAGATCATGGCACCCGAGCCCGGGGTAGGGCCCTACAGAGTAAAGAGAGCGCTCGGGGGGGCGTACGAGCTCGAAACCTTAGAGGGCAAACAAGTACCCCGAGCGTGGAACGTCGTTAACTTAAGGCGATACTACCTATAGACCACCAAACGAAGTGGACTAAGTCGCTACCAGAGCTTAAGGGCTAGGATGCCGAGATAACAAGGACCTCGGCATAGGCAAGCAAAGGCAAAATAGGCCGCACGAGTGCAGTAACCCGGGCAAAACAGATCGGGCATATGGTCAGTTCGGCAAATACAGTCAGTTCGGGAGAGAGAGCAACCAACACTTAACCAAAAGAGTCATTCCATTGCAAAATAAGGGAGTGTACATTTCCAAAAATAAAAAATAAAATAAAATAAAATACATATCGAGCTCACAGGCCCAGAGGCACTTCGTCATCATCAGAAGGCACTTCAATGACACCCGAAGGTCCTGCCTCATCCTCAGAGTCCGGTTCACCGTCTGCAGCATTGGCCATCTCCTGAGTAATGCACGAAGTGGTTATAGCGCTAATATCAAGCTCGGGGTACGTATTCCGGATCATCCACCGGCTTAGTTTAAAGCCCCTTCTGTACGAGCCCACCATCAGGTCATCAAAGCGCGGCGAGGCGATATAGTCATTGACGGCCTTCTTCTTGGCATCCTCGATGCCTTGAGAAAAGATCTACGTCCTCTCCCTAATATCCTCTTGAAGGTATTCAACCTGATGCTGCAAATCCAGCCTTAGGTCCGCCATATGCTTCACCACAACTTCCATGGCCTCGATATCTCTCTGAGACCTCACCAGCCTGGCCTGTGCAGCGCGAGAAGCCGCCTCAGCAACTCGAGAAGCTGCCTCGGTAGCACGGGAAGCCTCTTCGGCAGCTCGCGCCTGCCTCGAGCTCCTTTCCACTTGGGCCGCCAAGGCATGGATAGAAGAATTCACCTATCAAAAGGAAAAATAACAAATGATCAAAAGAATGATAGCAAGAAAGATAAAAACAAGGAGCCCGACAAGAAATCACTGACTTACCACCATGGCATGAATGGCAGCACGACAAGCTACCTGGTTCAAAGGAAGCTCGGTCCATGCCGCAACCTCCTCAGGGTAAATGGCCTCCCTACTCTTCTGAAGAGCGTGGTTCGACGACAACACGCTCCTGAACTCACTGTGGGCTCCCGAGCTTGAAGGCCCAGCTCGCATATAAGCAGACTTAGAATAAGCAGGAGCCCCCGTGTAAGTAGCCTCGGCATAAGGGGCCCCTGCCGCTTCTTGTACTAGAGGGGCCATCTCGGGCTCCCGGGACGGATCCACTGACGGGTAGTCCGGTACCTCGGGCTCCGGATCTCGGGGCAGCTCGACATGAGTTCGTTTGGCGACTCGCTTCCTCCTCTTCATGGCATGAAACAGGTTCCCACCACGAGTCTTCTCTGAGTCCATCACACCTGCAAAAAGAGCTCGACATCAGGAAAATGAAAGAACAAAATAAAACAAAAGGCAAGCCTCTGAGTAAGGAACCTACCCGAACTCAGACCGGCCTCGATGAGCTTGGCCTCCGTCAGATAATGGTGGCATTTTAGCTCAAGCTGTGCCCATTCCCGGAGGCCCTTTGCCGTCTTCCTATCAAGCGTAACACTGGCATCAGGGACAACCATCCCCCACCCAGTTTGGAACGGCCACCCCAATGCACTTCGCACCCCGAAGTAGTCCCGTTTCCACGCCGGGACCTTGTTGGGAAGATCGTGTAAGAGCTTAAACCCCGGGCGAGGAGACAGGTAATACGCCCGCCTACGCCCGGGAAGGGGACCCGCTTGCTTCTTAAGCATCAGAATGAAAGAAAAAATCTCCAAGTCTAAGGGCAAGATCTGTTCGCAAAATAGGGAGATTGTCCCCACCAAGTTACGAATAGAATTCGGGTGAAGCTGGCCGACAGTAACGCCGAAGTGGTTCATGACCTCGACAATAAGGGGGTGGAAAGGCATGCGCAACCCAGCAGCGAGCTGCTCTCGGAATATCACGATCTCATCAGGACCGTGTTCCCAAGGGAAACTGCCCGAGGGTATAAAATAGGTGTACTCCCTAGGCAAGTTATACTGGGTAATAAGGGAGTGAAGCCCCTCAGGCGTCATGGTCGAGGGCCCAAACTTGTCTAACGTCCGACCTCGACGGGAGGAGAACGCCAAATTACCTGAGGCGATTCGGCCTATGGGTTCGAACTCTTCCTCGAGCTCTACCTTGGGTTCACTAGGGCTGTTGGGGGATGTAGCTCGGTTCGTAGAACCTGCATCTGACCCACTCGAAGAACTGTCTGAGCTATCCGAGCTAGACATCGGGAGGAGAAGGATCAGGAAGAAAGTAGACTCACCCAGAAAGAAGGCAAACAGACTACAGAAACTTGGACGCGAGCTCAAGAAGCAAAACGCAGGAGTGACAAAGTGACTGGGGTCCCCCACTATTTATACCCACAGTAACCAAAAATCAACGGTTCTGGTCGAAGCAAATCCAACGGCCCGCAGTCGCGCTGACCGCACGTCTCCTAAGACCGAGACGTGACTGGCCGCACGTCTTTTTAAACTGAAAAAGCACCAGCGCACGTCTCCCCGCATTAAAGGCAGCAACGGCGCGTTTTTTCAAATTTGAAAAGATGCCCGCTATCACGTCTCCCAACGGCGTGTTTTTTGAATTTTGAAAAAATGCGCACTGTCACGTCTGTTAGCATTTAGAGACGGATTGGCGCATTTCCCAACTTTTTGGCGCTCGAGAAACCCGGAAAAATCCTGACGAACGCGCACTTCGCGCTATCAGTCAAAACCAGTTCGAAGTACGAGTCGAATCCACCTGCCACCTCGCGAACTCCCCGCGCCAGGGCAAGTCCCTTTGCGCGAGGAGTGGGGGAAAATTGATGAAGGAAGATTTGGCCTGACCTCGTAACCACTCAACACGTGGCAAAGGCAACAGCTCGACACAACAGCACGCTTAAGGCGTAAGCTCTGAAAGGAGGAACCAGTAGTCCGAACTCCCTACAAGGAGCCCGAGCTCTCCCTTAGACCCCGAGCCTTACAAAATAACCCGAACTGGCCCGCCCCATGGCAGTTTGGGCCACACCTCCATCCGAACTCAAGACTTCACCTCGCACACCACTCCATTACTTCGCCTCCAGGACGTCGAATTGACAACCGTACCGTACCTGACAACGAAGGAGTCCGTATCCTGAGGTGGCGCACCTGACTGACTTGGGATCTGACGCTTGATAGCCGCACTTCAACGACCACCTGCCACCGTCACCTGCCATCGCCATCTCCAGTTACAGAGACGGCTCCGACAAAGAGAGCAGTGGCGGTTCTGCCCCAACAAAGGTGATGACACCCGAACTGGCAGAAGCGCAGGGGTAATCATACCCGACCTGACAAAAGCTTAGGAGTGAGTGCGTGAAGTGGTTATAAAAGGCCCCCTTCCCCCCAAGAAGAGGTATGCGAACTTTGCGCCATCTGGTTTTATCTTGCCTTTGAGGAAATACTAACTTGAGCTTCGGAGCATTATCACCGGGTTCTTCCCCGGAGATTACTCTCTTTCCCCTTCGTTTCAGGCACCTTCTGCTTCAGCCCGAGGCAAGATCTTTGACAGCTAGAACCCGCCGGATTGCGCACCATCAGGAACCATTCATCGAGGCCTCTAGTGTCTTTTCATGCCTAAAGGTAGGATCCTCAGCCAATCTCAACTCCAAGAGATCCTGATTTACCCTCATTGCCAAATTTGGTAACATCAATTTGGAGTCCTAATCTAGCAGCTCGTACACCTTGCCGTCTAACTCAGAAAACATGTTAATAAGGGAAACTTACTAAAGATTGCGAAAAATGAAGTGAAAAAATTAGCTGAGGTGAACTGCTTGACCTACTCAAGCATAATGAAACTGAGAAGCAAATAGCGAGAAATTTAGTCGCTTACCCTCATCTTTTATGGGCAATTCAATGCTTAGGATCTATTTGGTATGGGCAGCAAGGATTGTGTTGCTTCATCTCCCCACATTGTTGGACGCCATGCGGAGAACCTTAGAACCCAAAATGGCACTATAACAAAAGTGTTGATTCTCCTTTGCCCAATACTAAGAATTTTTCGAGTTCATATCAACCCCCCACAACACATCCCAACCGTGTATTGGTCTCATGTGGCCTTGATCTTAAAAGTGGGGCATGTGATACTACCAAATTATTTGGCCTAATCAGTGCATGACACATGGTGGCCTCGAAGGGCAGCCTTGTCTTTTCATAGGCTTTAGTAGAATTTCTCCCCTAGGCTTAATGGTGAGCCCTCTCTGACTGTTATAACCTCGGACGAGTGCTCGGACTCATTAACGTGGTCTCTACTCTTAATGGAACAGATAGTCACTGCAAGCCAAAGTGAGGAGACATTACAAAGCCTTACTAATGATGCATTCAATAGCGCACCACCCATAAGTAGGCCGGATAATAGTAGTTATCTCTCACCCCGATGCCTTGGCATTTTAACACCTTGACTAACTTAATCATCTGAGTCTCTATCCCTACAAGTGAAACCCTTGCTTAATCTCAACTCAAAGAGTTCCCAATTTACCCTTGTTGCCAAATTTGATAACATCAATTTAAATTCCCAATCTAGTAGCTCGTACACCTTGTGGCCTAACTCAAAAGACATATTGAAAAGGGAAACTTACCAAAGACTACATGAAATGAAGTAAGAAGATGACGATGGGGATGGCGTCGCTTTGTCTCCCCATGGAACTTGAATGACACCCTATCAAATGTGTTGATTCCTAAGCCACCATTTTTCATCCTAGGCTTGACGATTTGATGAATTGGAACCTTACCATTTCATGTTTATTTGACCATTAACAACTTTGCAATGGAGGGATGGACTTCACACTATTTCCTTTGCTCAAAGCCACTTCGAGCCTAACAGCCTAGTCTCACGTGGCATTGAAGTTATTTGGCCCAATCATCATGTGACACGTAGCATTGGACTTAGAAGTGAAGGTATGTACAAAGTTATTTGGCCCGATCATCATGTGACACGTGGCAACCTTAGTGGTCAGCCTCATCTTTTCACAATTGTGGGATTTTCCCCAAGCTTAATGACAAGTCCCCTTTGAATATTACAACATTCGTTGAGTGCTCAAGCTTATTAAATGCTAGAGTAACACTCAACCACCTGGTCTCTACTCTTAATGGAATGGGAAATCACTGCAACATGATGCTAGAGTAGCTTTCACCCTTGGAATCATACCCTGAGGCTTTTGACATTTTTTCTTGCTTGAAATAAAATACTTTTAAAAGATGTAAAGACTTGAACCCAATCACTTATATAGTTACAAAAACAACACTTTGAAAATGTTGGTTAGTTGCTTAACGTTGTAAATGCCTCTTTCTATGGATAACAAATCTATCGTTTTGTTTTCTTTTATGGCACATCGGTTAAATATAAGAGTTACAACCATACCTCTGCTATATTTAGTAGAAACTTCTCACAATGATTAAATAGAAAATCCATCTCCTCTAAGTAAGTACATTTATCCATGTTCTTTTATTTTCCAACTAAATAAAGAAATAACCATTTTAATCATAAAAATCTATTATTAAAAGGAAAATTTGTATCCCATTCAAGTGTTAACAAGTTATTCACCCACCTAAAAAATAGGTATCACTTACTCGAATAAGTAATATCCACGAAAATAAACTTTCCCTAATCTCCACATAAATATAGAAAAAGAACATGAATTTCTTGGTAACTTGATCAATGAGAATGGGAATCAAAATCCCACTCACCAACTTTCCCCCTCTCAAAATCCAAAAAAAAAAACCACCTCTTAGAATTTTAACTTTTTGTAGATATTAAATTTCTTATTTATCACATACATAAACAAAATATCCTGAGAGAATTAATTTTATAATAGTTAGTGGCATTATAACTATTTGAAAATGGATGGAAGGCAGACGTGTATATATATATATATATATATATATATATATATGCAGGTACAATCTCTTCATGATATTATAAGAAGGGATTCAATGCTATCATAATAAGGGATTCATAAAAGCTCCATGTTGTTCACTACGACTCAAAGAAAAATCACACTACCAACCTCTAAACAACTACGATTTGAAACAAGACCGAGCACTGCCAGACCCCTGCTTAAGGTGTTTAGTGCTGGAAATAAAAACCTTAAAGAAAGCAAAGCATCAGTCGAAAAGGTAATATTAGATTTAAAAAATAAAAAAATCAGTTGGTTTTCATCTTTTAAAGCAGAATTTCTTTGGCAAACTGTTTTAAGCTAATGACCAAGAAAGAAAAGAAAAAATCAAAGGAATGATACAACAATGCATGAGATGTCATCACGGCTGTTCCTTGATAAAGCCTCTTCAATCAATTGCTCAGCTGCTTCTTGAGAGTCATTCATGTCTCTTATGCAGTCCACTGCCTCTTGGTTGGAGATCACCTGCTCAAACATGCCCACAATTTTTAATCCTCCATTCACTTTGTTAGCAAGTAATTTGAGAAATGTTCATAAAACCTGGTTTCCACGCAACCAAGTCTAAACTCGTTGTGACATCTACCAAATAATAAGACTACAAAGACCACCACTAGACAACCAAAGAAAGAACAACCTTATTTATATAAGAGGTCAGAAACCAAGAAGGCAGAAAGGAAAACCACTCCCCATGTTACAGAGAATGCTAGGGAAATGTATACAAGGCTTGTAACGGTTTCCCTAGCTTTCCCTACTTTCTTTTTTTTCCTTCAAACCAAACAAAACATTAAGCTATGTTTAGTTTGATAGAAATAAGAGCTTTCCCTCAACTTTCTATTTCTCTTATTTAAGCATTATTGTTTTGAAACCATCTTGAAATGGTTTTGAAACACAATATGACATGATTTCTCCCATATGCCAAAACCTCATGGTTCTATCCACAATACACACAATAGTATAGAACACCTTTTAAAGCTTGTGGTTTTAATCATGTGGTCTCTCTCAATCACTCCACAATGGAGCCCAGTGGATTCAAATACATCACAGCCTCAAACAAATTACCTTAATCACAAGGAAATAATGGTCATTGATATTAATTGCCGTTTTTGTTGGACAGTTTCAACTATAAGATGATAAATGGAGGGAATGGAATCTTGTAGCTATAAGAACCCAATAAATAACACAAAAAGGAAACAACCTTTATGTTAGAGGTTGAATTCAAAAATTAAGGGCTTGTTCGTTTTAATAAAATTTAGTCTCATAATATTATAATATATAATATTTTATGTATGCTAATGAAATTTAGTTTTAATCAAAATTTTCTATTTTGGTTATTTCGGTTTTCTTGTAATTCGATTTCGGCTCAATTTTTATTTTTTATTTCAGTTTTTAAAATTTTGATTTATTCGGTTTCACTTTTAACCAAATAAACCGAATGCTCACCCCTAATGTGGGGTCCATGGAAAGTTTATTTTCACTTACCCAAGTGACACCCCATCTCCTAGGTGGATAAGTAAGTTTCCACCAGGGGGGGCATCCCATGGATAAATGCATTTATTTGGATAATTATTTCCCAGGAAACACTTACTTGGACAAATGCATTTATTTTGATAATATTTCCCAGAAAACACTTACTTGGACAAATAACTTCCTGAAAAATGAACACGGCATAAGACTTATTTAATATACCCTGCTTACTTTTGTGTTTCTTCTTTTGCATGCAAACTATAACATTAGCATTTTATTATTATTATTATTATTCCTCTTTCATAAACAAAGAGATTAAAAAGGAAAATTCAAATTGAAGTAAACAATCATAAATCATCAACTCACCTTCCATAAACCATCACTAGCTAGGATGATGAACTCCACATCCATACCTATGGTCTCAATAATGATATCTGGTTCTGAAGTTATATGTTCCTTTAAACTTCCATCTCCAAATGCCCTTGACATTGCAAGTTGTCCATCAACTCGTGGCACATTCCCTGAACTCATTACAAACTATTAGTTTCGTCTTAATGACAATCTAGTCAGTTACTTTTGGCTGAGAGACACATCTGAAACAAATACAGAGAACTGAGAACTATACCTTATTGTAAACCTTATTTTCTGATAATTTTTTAAAATTCTTTTGATTATATAAGGGAACACTCAATGACTAAAGATAATCCAATAATCAAGAAAGACCTTTTGAATGGGAATGATGTCTAACGTTGAATTCGAATCTTCACCTCTTCCGAAAATTACTGCTAACCATTGGTCATATGATTTACCTCTTCTAAATTTGAATGGAAATGGAAACAGTAATGAAAGTAAAAAAAATCAAAAGAAAAGAAAATGCAGACATTTGTATATCAGATATATAGAAGCCTAATTAAGAAGGCATATGCAATGATATTCCAACGACTCTATAAACATGTTTATATACTATAATTAGCTAATTTTTAACCTAATTAAGAAGGCATATGCAATATCCAATTTTCTAGTGGCTGAATCTTATCAATAGACTTAGTTGATGTTAGGTTGTAGGCAAATTTGTTCTTAGGGTACAATAAAGCCTTTGGTAAATAACTAGAATCTACAAAGCTGAATCCTCCAAAGAATCCTTCTATGAGATCCCAGTAGTTGGACTTGAGAGAAATAAGGGTTCGTTTGGTTCGCGAGAATAAGGGTTTATGTGGAGCAAGGTTCAAAGTATCAATATAGGCTGATATGCCGGTAGGGTGTATTAGCATGTATTGATGCATTTTTTTTATGTTTTATTTATTTTTTTTCAAAACCGTTTCAGAGGGGTTGGTTTAAGTCCTGGCTACCCTTTGAACCATGGTCTGACTTGATACAATCCCTATAGGGATGTATTGGGAAGCCACCGACACGATACATATCGGTCAATATGGGCCGATACTTTGAACCTTGATGTGGAGCAACTTGCAAATAAATACATGGAACAATTGGTTAAGAAGAAACTTCCCAAAAAGGAAAGAAAGGATGAAAACACACAATCCTATGGAAACATTCAACTTTCTTATTTGTTTCTTTTTTTTTTTACTTTCCTAGTCTTAGTAGAGTTCTTATTTGTTTGTTTTCTTTTAGATGAGTTAGGAAATGTGTAGGATTTGTCTCCTTTCCTATTTGTTTCCTTAGGAATTGGTTTCCTAGTTTGAGTAAGTTTGTAATTCAAGGCCTATAAAAGGGACCCTAAGCCTTATAGGCAGTGAATTTCTTCAAAGAGTTTCTCTTATTTTTTGGTACATTACCAGAGTTTCAACCTAGTGGATTCTAGGTCTTTTCTTATCAACGTGTAACATGCATGATATCAAGCTCAACCACGATTTTCGTCCTGCGTCAGTTGGTATTAGAGCATGTTATCTTGCCTGTTTCATCAGAACTCTTTAATATCCTGATGGTTGGTTGCAGAGAAGATGCTCACTCTAATGACGAACATGGAGTAGAAGCTCTATGGGATACGTTGGAGGCTCAAGAATGTCAAATGAACGAAAGATTGGATCGCACAACTGAATTGCCAGAGGAGATACGTACCACACTTATAAGTCTCAGCCTTAGCAACAAAGGACGCGAAGACAGAGGTAATGCTCATGAGAAAAATCAACCTGTAGAGAGACGTGCTCCTGTTTGTAGGCAACAACGAGTTTGGGAGGATGATTCTGACAATGAAGGAGAGTTTGAAGAGCCCTACGAAGTGGTCAAGCCATGAAGAATTGGGGAATACAAGATCAAAGTCAAGATTCTTTACTTTCAATGGGAGTTTAGACATTGAAGGTTTTCTTGATTGGTTGTCTGAGGTAGAAAAATTCTTCGACGTCATGGCCATAGCAGATGATCGGAAAGTTCCTCTTATTGCTTACATATTAAGAGGAGGGGCAGGAGCTTGGTGGCAGTGCCATCAAGAGAATAGGGCATTGCAAGGGAAGCATCCCATACGAGAGTGGCACGTGATGAAGCAACTATTGAGAGGAAGATTTCTGCTTGCAAATCATGAATAGATTATGTTCCAACAATTTCAAAACTATGTGTAGGGCAAGCAAATGGTGGCAGAATACACAGAGGAGTTTTTGAGGATGTAGACCCACTGCAATCTTAGAAAGATAAAAGATCAATAGATCGTCAAATACATCAACGGCCTAAGGTATGCCATACAAGATAAATTGGGGATGCAGGCTATATGGTCTATTGATGAAGCCCCAAATCTGGAAATTAGAGCAGAGAGGTTGCTAGTGCTTCAATCAATAAGCAGAACATAGAATTATAAGCGCACACAAGCAGAGCCCTAAAAGTCTTCTACCGCCAAGGATAAGCAGCCCTAGGTTGCTAATCAGACCCGACCATCTGAAGCAGAATTTAAAAAGACTCAAGCAGGGGATGGCTTGAAACCCCAGGTTGGAGCTTCTACTAACAGGACTAGCAATAACCCTTATGCCAAGTCAGTGCCTAATGGTCCTTGCTACAAGTGCAGTGAGTACGGCCATAGATCTAGTGATTGCCCTCTATGGAAGGGTGTTGTTCACATGGTAAATGAGTAGGATTGGGAGGAAGACAACCGTGATCATGATATAGACATGGACAAAGGTGATTTCGATGATATGGTCGGTGGGGAGAGGATGGTAAACCAGTTACTTGTGTGGTGCAGCGAATCCTTTACACACCAAAGGAGGAGGAGATCTCATAGCGATGGAAGATCTTCTAGTTTAAGTGCTCGGTCAATCAAAACCAAAAGTTTTGTGACCTGATTATAGACTACTGCAACTGCGAGAATTATGTGTCCAAGGTGTTGTTGATCACTTGTAGTTGACAATAGAACCACATCTGGCCCCTTATCAAATCGAGTGGATCAAGAAGGGCCTAGCCATTAAGGTGACAGAAATATGTAAAGTTCCTCTTGTTCTCCCATATAAACACATAAATGTTCTGTCTACCCCTATGTGTAGAATCAACACCATATTGCTATGGACTCCCCAACAACACATGACATGCATCCATATCTACTACATCACACATGACCCAAGGGAGGCTCACCCAAAGCTTCTAAAGTGGAGGGACAGTCTTTCCTTTCAATATCTTCATTGGAACTTGAGTTTTTTGTAGACACCAAGGAGGCCAAAGAGATATTTGCTTTGGTGATCAAGGGTGAAGCAGAGTCTGATCATGAAGTTCTAGAGTAGGTGCAACCCCTGTTGGACGAGTTCAATGCCCTAACTATGGAACCAGACCATCTACCCCTTATGTGTGGCATCCAACACTAGATTGATTTGATTCCTAATACCGCCTTACCAAATTTTTCGCATTACCAGATGAGCCCAAAGGAAAGCAAGATCCTAAGAGAGGAAGTGGAGCTTGCTACGAAAAGGGCATATTCGAGAGAGCATCAACCCATGTGCAATACCTGGATTGTTGACACCAAAGAAGGATGGAAGCTGGAGGATGTGTGTTGATAG
The DNA here is from genome assembly GCF_055504915.1 of Nelumbo nucifera. Lineage (NCBI taxonomy): Eukaryota > Viridiplantae > Streptophyta > Magnoliopsida > Proteales > Nelumbonaceae > Nelumbo > Nelumbo nucifera. Next base: position 94,499,828 of record NC_142652.1, read on the forward strand.
TCATGCCTTCAACAAGATCACCATCCGATACAGATTTCTCATCCCTCGGTTGGATGATATATTGGACCAATTGGGAGGATCCAAGATGTTCTACAAAATTGACTTGAAGAGCGGATATTATCGGATCCATATCAAGCTTGGCGATGAATGAAAAATGATGTTCAAAACTAAGGAGGGCTTCTACGAGTGGTTGGTGATTCCCTTCAGATTGCCTAATGCTCCTAGCACATTCATGTGGCTGATGAATCATGTACTCAAATCCTTTATCGGTGGGATTGTAGTGGTCTATTTTGATGATATTCTAATCCATTGCAAATTTGAGGGAGAGCATATACATCTATAGGAAGTACTGATGGTACTATAAGAGAATGAGCTCTATGTCAATATGAAAAAGTGCCACTTCATGATTGATAGAGTGATGTTCCTTGGTTATATAGTTGGTGCTGAGGGGATACATGTAGATTATCAAAAGATCTAAGCTATTCGGGATTGGCCATCTCCAAAGACTATGACAAAGGTACGCAATTTTCATGGTTTTGCCACTTTTTACAATAGATTCATCCAAAATTTCAGTAGCATTGTGGTCCCCATCACCAACTGTTTGAAGAAAGGGAAGTTCGAGTGAACAGAACAGGCTGAAAAAAGCTTTATTAAATCAAGGAGAGGTTATCTTCTGCACCAGTACTAGCTTTACTAGACTTTGACAAAGTCTTCGAGCTAGAGTATGATGCCAATGGGGTTGGAATCAGTGGTGTTATTGTGGATGCTTTTGTTGGACTCAGTGTTCCTATCTTATCTTATCTTATCTCTTAGCTAGATTCAGTGTTCCTATCTTATCTCTTAGCTAAATCCAGTGTTCCTATTAATTAGGTAGTAGCATTATTATTTCTTATGTCTTTTAGAAAGTTTTTTAATGTTCTTTTTAGAAAGTTTCCTAATGTTTTTTAGAAAGTCTCTTTTTAGAAAGTTTCTTAATGTTTTTTAGAAAGTTCTTTTTTAGAAAGTTTCCTTAAGAAGGATTCTTGTAATTCCTATTTAAAGGAGCAGATGTTATTCAATAAAATTATCGATAACTTCAGTCAAGAAAGAGCAGGGGAGAGTTGGTGATCTCTTTAACAAATCACCATAAAGGCGCTAAAGATAGTTTCCTAGAGAAAAGGGAGAAACAAGGGAAAATAAGAAGTTTTCCCCATTAACCAACCTGTGACGAGATCCTATTCGCGGGGCCCTTAACAGGTGTTCTATCTCAGGAAGGTAAACCAATAGCCTACTTCAGTGAGAAATTAAACGAGATACGACAAAAGTGGTCAACCTATGAACAGGAGTTGTACGCAATTATTCGAGCTCTTAAGAATTGAAAGCATTATTTGATTTAGTAGGAATTCGTGATCTATTCAGACCACCAATCATTGAAGTATTTCAGAAATCAACGGCACCTCAACAAGATGCATGCCAGGTGGGCAACTTTTTAGAGCAGTTTCATTATATTCTCAAGCATAAATCTTGCGCTTCAAACCGTGTAACTAATGCATTGAGCAGACGCTCCACTCTATTCATCACTATAAGTAATGAAGTTGAGTTCGAGTGCTTAAAGGAGCTTTATGATACTCATTGACCAAGCATATTCTTTTTTCAGATTTATGTGGGGACCAAGGAAAATTTATTTTCTACCCAGGAAAGTGATACCCATCTCCCGGGTGTTTAGGTAAATAACATTCCCACCTGAGAGGCTTGGATTGGACAAAAATGCCCCTTTTAATAATAGATTTTTATGGATAAAATGACCATTGTCTTAATTTCCTAGGAAATAAAAGAACATGGGCATTTACCTAAGTAAATAGCTTACTGAAAAACGAACAAAAACTTCATATTATAATAATATATAGATAGAGGCAATTGTTTCCTACTCCTTTAGAGTTTAGAAGGTCATGAAAGAAAAGGAATGAGACAATTAGTTAGATTGTTATACCTCGTTTTTTGGATACAAAACCACCCTTGCTCTCAATGGCATCTTTCTCTTTTTGTGGCTCATGATCCACAGATAGCTGTTTGGCCACACCTTTCTTGCATAGAACTGCACGAGAGTCTCCCACATTGGCTACAACCAACTTCTCCCCATTGATCAAAATTGCCGTTACTGCAGTTGAACCACCCCGCCGACCACCTACTCTCTCTAAAACCTCATCGTCAGTTATCCCAAATGCTCTTCGGATTGCACTTTTCATATCCATCAAGAAACCAGGCTTCCAATGGAGCACAGCAGAATGAGAGAGCTTAAGATCAATCACCCAATTAACAAATCTAATAGACAAGAGAAAGCGCCAACAAATTTAAAAATGAAACTGCTTGTACCTCATCCAATATGTTGTCAAATAAGTGGCTCTCTAAGTATTTTGGAACAGCACGTCCTGAATGTCCATCAAAGATTGCATACAACCCCAATTCAGCACCTTTCATTCTTCTAGTTTCTGCTACAACATAATCTTCCATTTCATGATTCATTTTTCCTTTGACCAAATGGAATCCATGAGTAAAGCACCTTCCTGATGGATTTCTCTTAGCTTTTTTCCTTTCATTGTTCTTATCTTTCCTTGTTCCATTGCTTGTTTCCTTTTCATCAGTTCTTATTACACTAAAATCATTTATAACTTTTTCCTGCAAATTAAGAAAAACACTCAAACCTTAGAAAGATGCACAAAGTTTTGAATGTTTCTGTTAAACTAAATATAGAAAAAGCCATGAAAGGAAGTGCATGTTTAATTTGGACAATTTCTTAATTACATTATGGATAAAAAGAATTAAACCTCCCCTAGTGTTTCTCCTAAGTACTTATACCTCCCCAATAATTTCTCAAAGGACTTAAAAGTTAAAACCTCCCATTTAAAATGATGTTACTAGACAAATAAAACCCCTCTTTATTTTTCTCAAAATTCCACTTTTGCCCTTTAAATATTATAAAAATAATTAAATAAAAAAACCTGAAAAAAAACAAAGTTTCCCAATGTCCTGAGAGTGCTGCATTGAGTATCATCACAGTTGGGTTTGAGGTGGTTAGTGGCGGAAAGATCAAAGAGACCACCCTTCAGGGACAATGAAGCTTGACCTCAACCCAGAAAAAGGAGAGAGAGAGAGAGTTGCAGAGAATTAAGCAGCGATGGCTTCGTCCACGCTGCAGTCCTTAAATTCATCCATCAAAGAACTGGTTTGCTGCTCAACACATGATGTTGGCTAAGGAAAGAACTGGTTTGAAAGTTTCAAAATTTGAAAATTTGAAAAACGCTGATTGAGCAATTCGATGGTTCACTTTGAAAATTTGAAACACATTAAAGGGCAAAAGTGTCTTTTTAATGGACTCTGGCATTTTTGATGGACATGATGTTTTAAGTCCAATTAGAAAGCACAAGAAAGGTATAAGTATTTATGAGAAAACGGGAGGATTAAGTCAAAAAAAAAAAAAAACCCGCTGAGATGATGATATCCTAATCTTACCTACCTTATATAAAAATGAGAATAGAAAATGATAATCATCAAGAGACCTGATTTTCCAGTTACATTATTGCCCCTCCTTAGTTATAAAAATTCCAAAACTACCGCATTTATTACTTCTATTGGCTTTTCACTACTTCTGTATGATATTAGGTTATGTGTTTAAAATGATTCTTAATCACTGTAAATTAACAACTTCATTATTTTTTTGGGGTTTCATTTGATCCCACATTAAAACAACACTTCGATCAGACCATTATAATCATTTCTTATTTAAAGTTTCAGTTCTCCATGAAAGAAGGGCATGGAATTGAATATCAATTGCATGCAAAATCAAGCATTAATAAAAACAAGCGATCATGGTGATTATTAGCAAAAGAAAAAAAAAAAAAAAAACTGCAATAAACAGTAGACTTCTCTCAAGGAAGATGACGCACCGTCATACTCATTCTAGTCTGAGAAACCTGTTTGATGACGACCCAAAAGAAAACCGAAGCAAACTCTTCTTCTCTTTCTTCAGTTGGTATGGTAGCTCTACTTATTTGCGCTCTGTGCTGTAAGACAAGTGCTGTGTACTCGTATTCATATTCAAGTCGGTGGCACCGTCAGTCATTAAAACGTGTCGAAAGGAAGAACTCGTAGCTCACCACCTGTTGCAATATGAAAGCACATGGTTTTAAAAACTTACAGGTTTCAATGGGAGCAGAGGGAATCGATTAATGGCTCCTCCAATGGATGATCTTCGTTGGTTCTCTTCGTTTTATTGTATACTCTGTTTTTACGTTCTGGGTTTGCCTGTTGTTCTGTATAGCCAACAGCAACAACCATTTCCGCCATTACCAACAATGGTCTAACTGCTTACCCCCTTCGGCCCTCACCAAGAATTAATGGTCCAATCCCAATCCAAGTGGATCCAAGGTAGATCCAGTCTAGACCAACTGCTTCAACATGATCCTGTTCCGCGTTCTAGGCCCATTAATGCTGGCATAGGCACGGGACAGACTAAGATCTAGCCTGGCCCAATCTAATCAACCTGCTTCAGACTAAGCCCAAGCCAAGGAACCAGACAAGTAGACTTATTTTGACTGCTATTTCAGGCCTAATGAACACCCATTTTTCAGTGATTTTTGGGTATTTGGGCCATATTAGGGACATCTTAAACCTCTTATCTAGCATAATTGTTTGCCCAATGAAGGCCTAGTTTAGGGAATTTTGGTTCTATTGTGGGCCACTTTGGGATAGTTTTTAACCATTTTTGCTTATCTTGGTGCTCAATTTTAAAATACTTCTTAGTTAAAATTGAATTATTTTAGGACTATTTTGGACTACACTTGAGAATAATTTTGAGTTATTTTAAGCTATTTTTTTTGGCAATTTTTGGCCAATGTCAAGATTAAGCTAATTATTGACTAATTTTTATATGACTTAGAGTAATTGATTTTTACATTAATACGAATTATTCTTCGAATATTTTGATTATAAATTATAGGCCCCGTTAGGCAATATTTCTCTTGTTACATCGTCCTTCAAATTCATGAACACGTATGCCTTACTTCCCATGTGAGAGCAAGGGCATTTTAGACATTTTCTCCCACCTAATAAACTCCACCCTTATGGCTTTCCTCTTCATTTAACTTCTCTCTACCATCACACAACTAAGGAGTAGTGCACATTGAATTTTTTGCAAAAACAACAAAGGTGAACACTTGTTTTGCACCATTTTTGTTTATTGTCGACGGTAAACGTTGCTTTGCTTATCTTTCTTATCATCGTTTTTCCGTTGTTACTGAATACTCTGTTTTGCCTCTCATTTGATTTTCCTCTCTACCAGTATTATTTCAAGGTAAACGTTACAACAATTCTTGGACGTCTGTTTACCGACAACTAAGTATGATTTATTTTCCCAACTTCCCAACGATTTGAACTTCCATCTACCGTGAAATTCTTAATGATATGAGCTTCTGTCTACTCCTTTTTTCCAATTCCCAACCTGAGTTGCATGAAATGAGACCAGATTGGTTTTCATAACCCTAACTACTTCCTAACGATCTGAAATTCTGTCTACCCTAAAATTCCTAATGATCTAAGCTTCCGTTTACTCCTTTTCCCAACTCCCAACCTAGGTTCCCCTAGAATTGATCTTGTAGTTCAGTGTTCCTATTGAGTATCCATAATTATTCATTTTTTTATAGCTCAACTCAAATATAATTGGAAAATGAACCCTTATGATTAATGTGACTTGAGACTCATAATGGCACTTGTTTTTTGTTAATTTTAGGTTTAATGACTTGCAACAATACAAAATATGTTGATAGATTTGCAGAATTAATAATAAGAAATACTTGTGCCATCCAAACGTTGTTTCTATTTCTATAGAACAGAAATTTGTTTCCGAGGACTAAATTGTCGAACATCTCTATTATTCTTGAAGACCAAGAAACGAAATTCCTGTTCCAGGTGGGAACATTGCCAAACGGGGCCTATTATTCTTGAGAATGTCCTTTTTAATGTTGTTTCATTAAAAAGTGGGGAAGAAATTATCCCTTCACCTTAGAGGAGTTAACTTCCTCCAAGATTGGGGAATAACCAACCTACCCTTCAAGCAAAAACTAACCACACCAAGATTTAACTTGCAATTGCTTTGCTAATTACAAATTCCTTCAGCATGCTGAAAACAAAGGTGCAGACACATTGAAAGAAAACCTCATTTCTGAATGGGTGTTAAGTGTCAATCCTATTTTTGCCATTATTTTACCTTCTAAAGACAATGTTTCTCTGATATTTATGAACCAGTAAACACCAAAAAGCAATCAAAAGTAGATAAACCAACTAGAGAGAAACAAAGCTAATCAAGCTTTGAGATAGGTACCAACATACAAATAACTACTGGTAAAAATGAGAAAAACTGCATCATCTTGTTCATGTGTCTCATCATGGCAATTAGTCATGTAGTTCTGTCGAGTTTCCGGCTGGGATGCTGCTGTTCATAAAGAACTGTTTTCCCTTATAATCTTTAATTATAAGGGAGAGGGAGAAAACAAGATTTATTTTAGCATTATCTTGAGAAGAAGTTCAACCCATATTCTACTTTCTCATTATTTATCCTATGTTTGTTATCTGCCTTAGGAGAACTCACCCCTAAAATCTATCTGTAAGAGGGAGGGAACCCAAGCACATAAATACCCCACAACAGCATCCCATTCTACCGATGTGGGATACCTCATGATGAGGGCGAATTCGGCCCCCCAAAGACATTGTGACACATGGCACCTCAGAACAACTAGGTGACACCCAGAACCACTCAGGCAACAACTTGCCAAGTTGATGGTGTCCAGCCTGGCGGCATGGCCCAAGTGCAACCTGGCGGCCTGGCCCAGGCGCCGACCTGGCAGCCTGGCCCAGGCGCGAACTGGTGACCTGGCACAGGCGCCAACCTGGCAACCTGCAAGACGTGCTCACCAACGAATTCGGCATGCATATCTTAACACTCCCACGATCCTTGGAAGTTGGCCCAGGTGCTGAACGATCCGGAGGGTGGTCAACGTGCATGGCGGTTACCTCTAGGAATCTCGGACCACTTAGACGACCTCATGGAAATCTCGGATGCGGTGCGTGAAGCCCACACAAAACAATGCCTATATAAAGGCACCAACCCCAATGGCATAGGGGGGGCAAGTAAGCATATTCTAGCTCTCATACTTTGTGATTTTTACCTCGTTGTCTACTATGAGAGTACTAACTTAAGCATCGGAGCGACGCCGCCGAGTTAGCCACCTCGGGTACTCTGACATTGGTTCCTCGCAAGTCTCTAAAGAACTACGAAGCTCAACAATCAATCCAGCTCGCCACCAACCAGCTCGGCACCTAATAGGCAGTTCGGCCACTTGGAAGCAGACCAAATGGTGAGGTACTTAGCACAAAAAATTCACACTCCACCGAAAATTGATTCATCAATTGGCGTCGTCTGTGGGAAATGCTACAAAAAGCTAAGTTCTCATCCTCTAAAAGGCTAAGTCCTCTTCTTCAGAAAGCTAAGTCCTCCTTTTTTAGAAACTAAAGCTCTCACTTTATAGTTTCCATTTTTTATGAACCCAAAGACTATGCAGGAAGTTTATAGCTAACAGACTAAGCAGCTCTACCAACTTTATTTCAACTCGGATAAAGCCTCAGCAGTCATCTTCACGAGGTCCCCTCTACAAAGATGAGCTCTTCATTGCTTCCGCGGGAGTTGGCGGCCAACAAATTGCATGGACGCCCTTGCTGGTCGAGCCTTCCAAAGATCCCGTGCGAGCTGGCGACCTAAAGTTAGTAGTGCTGACCCCATAGGTCGAGCTCCTAGTAACTTTTTGTAGGAGTGGGTGACCGGCGTCACGAGACTGATGTAATGCAGCCATAGCACTAAAGTACCGAACTGGCGAAGACCTTGGTACCACATAAGACCTAGTCGCCTCTTCAACATAGGCAAAGATCAAGGAGAGTGAACTACGAGTCGCTCCTAGAGCCTAAGGGCCAAAATACCGAACTAGCGAAGACCTCCTCACCACATGAGACCCAGTTGCCTCTTTAGCATGGGCAAAATCAAGGAGCGGACTATGAGTCGCTCCCAGAGCCTAAGGAATTGAATCGACACTTATGAGCTCATCGAAGTATTCATTCCGGGCCAAAAGGAGAAATCTACTCCCTTCGCCAAGTTACTTTCAGCTCGGGAGTGGGGGGCAAATGATGAGGGCGGATTTGGCCCTCCAAAGGCATTGTGACACATGGCAACTTAGAACAACTAGGTGACAGCCGGAACCACTCTCAGGCAACAACTTGCCAAGTTGATGGTGTCCAGCCTGGTGGCATGGCCCAGGCGCGGCCTGGCAGCCTGGCACATGCGCCGACCTGGCAGCCTGGCCCAGGCACCGACCTGGTGGCCTGGTACAGGCGCCAACCTGGCGACCTGCGAGACGTTCTCACCGACGAATTCGACATGCATATCTTAACACTCCCACGATCCTTAGAAGTTGGCCCACGTGCCGAACGATTCGGAGGGTGGTCAACGTGCATGGCGGTTACCTCCGGGAATCTCGGACCACTTAGACGACTTCGCGGAAATCTCGGATGCGGTGCGTGAAGCCCACGCCAAACAATGCCTATATAAAGGCACCAACCCCAATGGCATAGGGGGGGGGCAAGTAAGCATATTCTAGCTCTCATACTTTGTGATTTTTACCTTGCAGTCTACTATGAGAGTACTGACTTAAGCATCGGAGTGACCTCGTCGGGTTAGCCACCCTAGGTCCTCTGACATTGGTTGCTTGCAGGTCTCTAAAGAACTACGAAGCTCAACAATCAATCCAGCTCACCACCAACCAACTCGGCACCTAATAGGCAGCTCGGCACCTGGTCATCCCAGCACCTCACAAGCAGCTTGACACCTCCCAGGCAACTCGGCACATGGTCAGCCCGGCACCTCATAGGCAGCTCGACACTATAGTCAGCTCGCCACCTAGCCTGCCCAGCTCGACTCAGCTCGACAGCCAAAGTTCTCCACTTCAGCCTGAGTCATCGGCCACTTGGAAGCATACCAAATGATGAGGTACTTAGCACAAAAAATTCACACTCCACCAAAAATTGATTCATCACCTCACATTAGCATACCATACTACCAAAATTTGTGACAGTTTGGTTTGATAGAAAATAAGTGATAAAACAGAAAGTTGAGGAAAAGTTCTTTAACAAAATTTGTGAAATTCCTTAACTTAAGAACTTAGCCTCAACTTTCTGTTTCTCTCTTATTTTCTATCAAACAAAATGCAGCCTTAAGGCTTCCGTTTGAGCAAATAACCAAAAAATAGAGTCAATTGTTAGCTATCACAGTCGATCATCTACAAATTACAAGCCAAATGCACAAGAAAATGAGGGCAGAGTTTGACACTGACAGCTTTCTCAGCTGCCTCTAAAAGGGGAAAGACAAATGCAGCGAATAAACAGCGTGATAGAAAAAGAAATTAGACTTTCATGTTCAGTTCAGCCTGCAATGAAAGTCCCCCATTAACGAAAGAAGTGGTGGATGAGATGGGTGCATGGAACCAGTGATATCAGTGATCTTTGATGCCTAAAGAAGTGGTGGTTGAGAATCTTGGATTGTTTCTGAGGAGGATCTGCAGAGATCATTATGACATTTAAAGAATGTAGCCAATCTTTAAAGAATATCCCCTCCCCCATTAACGAAGATGTGTAGAAAACTGCAAGAAAGTGCCAATACTTTTGTTAGAGCTAGTCACATCATTCACCAATATAGTCAACGGAAGGAATTCAAAATCTCATTGCCAAGAAATGTTGGGAATAAATAGTTTTTGCAATTTAATGAAGAAAGCTGTTGGGTCTGATTCACAACCTCACTGAAGGTTTCCAGGATACCTGCATCACGTAGTCAATCTCTCTTGTATTACCATACAAAAGGACTTCTAAAGAATTGAACTCTGCAACCCATCTAGCTCAGAAACTTCCAGCTACCACTACCAGAACAATCATATCAAAGTTGATTGTATCTGGTTTGGGACTCTGGGGAGTGTATTACCCTTTTAGCTTCCACCCATGATTAATTCGACCTGCCAATCAAGACACAAATACTCCGATTCTCCATTGAACCATCTACCTTTTTAAAGAACTATGACTTCAGTTCACACCCATCAGGATATACTTGAGTCATAATTACACTTTTATAGAGAATGAAACCAGACACTTTTTAAAGATCAACTAGGCAAGAGATGGAATTCTGAAGCTCCACCATTCATTCAATTCACTATTACAGGTAGTAAGTAATATACACACAAAACACTCTGAAAGGAAAAACAAAAAAAGAAACTTACATTCAATGTAAACTTCCCTCAATACACGGCAACTCTTAAATCAAAACCATAACCAGCAACATAAGCACTAAGCCCAATCCTTGGCAGATATTTCTTCTGGCCCCAGACAGCCCCCACACCCTAATGTCGTCGATCACAGGCCCACAGAGGGAGCTATGGTCATCGCTCCTTGTGTTGTAATACACGCTATAGAATGCTACGCGTGTCCACTCGGCCTTTGCTGCGAATGTAAGGTTTGCAGTCGCAAAGGACTCGTTTGCAATAGGCAGGTAATGGACGTTTTGCGCTTGGTCTCCTGCGAAGGCCATCACCGCCAAGGGCTGCTGGCATGAGTCCCCAGCTTGTCCCAGTGAAAACGAGAGACTGTATTCTTTCTGGGGCGTGGTTTCTACCATCTGAGAGATGATACCCTCCTTCCCAGAGAGCAATTCAATAGCCCGTTTTCCCTGGGGAACAGAAAAATGATTCACGTCGATGTACCTGACTGCCCTATTGGACTCGACGATCCAACCAGGCAATGAGGATGCCTCTTCGTCAAGGTTCCTGGGTAGCAAGACGCCTAGCGACCCATTCTTGAACATCCATGGACCTTCTTCGAAGTCGCCATTAACGATAACATTGCCTGCAACATTGAGAAACATGTCAAACACGGTTTTCTGAGGGGACCCATTTGGCCATTTGCAATTCTTATACGAGAAACGCATAGAACAGAATTAGACCTGTGGGTTTATCAGGCGTGAAAAGCTTCTTTATGGCAATGTCGTCAATGATGGGGCCGCATGCTGGATCGTCTTCCATGCCAGGGTTCCGGAACACCAAGGTTGCGTCTTCGGACTCGGCCAGGAAGGCCCACGCATATGAATCCCATCCCTGCACACTGTAAAGGGTCTGGAGATCGATGTTGTGGGAAGCTGGGGGTACAGAGACATTGAGAGATTCCAACTGGGCACATGTCCTAGCAGCGCTGAAGGTGACAGAGTACAGGGATCCCTTCTCAAGCTTGATGTCCTGGCTTATCTCTGCGTCATTGCCGAGCCTCACCGCATGCACACCTTGAGGTACTATAAGGATCATCCCACCTTGTTTTTGGCCTGATTCAACCAATTCCACTACCCCATTTGAATTCCAATCAGGAATAGAAGTCGGGCCATCTCCAACACCAGAGAATCCATTTGTTGGAGCCTTCTCGAAATCACCATTGACAAGTGGACCTGCAAATCACAGCGACATACATTCATCAATCATCAAACACCTTCTCTACACATTGTGATGTAATTTGATTGACCGCAGGCCCGGCCGACCGGCGTATTGGGATCTCCTGCCCACAAGAACCCTGTCCACACATCAGTATAGCCATACATTGAGAACATTTCCCGTATTTGTATATATTACCATTCATAGAGAGATGTTCCCGAAGTGGGTAGGAGATCCGGATTTCCAGCCAGGGTGCCCCGCTAGAGGTCCGGTTGTAGGGCCACAAGTTGATGGAATCAAATCGAATATAGGTAGATCCAAATTTGATTTGTATAATGTGTGAATTCGAATCAGATCTTATTAATCAAATTTATATCAGATTCAAATTAATATAACTAAATTAAGTTAAAAATGATCAAACTATTATATATTATTAATAAATTGAACGAAAAATGATTTTGATATTGTAATTCATAAATAAAATGAATTGAAAATTATTTATATGAAACTTAAACCTATGACAATTTAATAAAACCACAATTTTAAAAGAGTACAGATGCAAATATATGTACAGTATAAATATATATATATATACAAAATAAAACAAAATACAAGGTTTTACAGGATAGAATAGAGATGGATCTGATTCGATCCAATTATAAATGAATCAAATACGGATCACCTTAGCTTAAAAAGGTTGCAATTCAGACAATAAGATATCACTTGTTATCCTACTGGGTTGGTTCTAGATTTTTTTTAATGGACTGAGCCCAGCCCATCTAAATTTGGTCCAAACCCGATCCATTGGCAGCCCTGCTCCAAATTCCAAAACGCGTGATAGCAAAAGAAAGTGGTCCTTATTAAAAATGGGGGGCCTGGACAAATGGTGGGACCCTACGGAGGAGCAGAAGTAGAAAATGTTTGGACTTTGGACTGACTTTGATCTTAAAAATCTCAAAGGATACGATGGACAAATCGAGAGAATTAAAATATTAAAGAATGTGAGGTGGGGTTGTCGTTTTCTGGGATATAATCAGTGGATGTGAGGTCGACAATGAAGGGGCCATTAGCCATGCAACGATAGAGACTTGGAGAACGTAATCAGGTACGGCCAAAGTGTGCCCCCAGATCTCTAATGCACACCGTAGCTGCAATAGAGACAGAGCAGAGATGGTCCCCAGGCCCAGTAATAACCAGTAAGAAAAAAAAAACCCAGATCTAATAAGGCCTTGTGAAAAAATGTTAAAAGGACTTTGTCATTGAACTAACTCTGTTGATTACATTAAAATGACCATTACCCAATAATATTCCAGATCTGCTACTTACCCATTAGGGTGATTTTGCATTGGATTCCTCATAATAGCTCACATTCAAGCGTTTAACTACATATTGGAGTCATCAACCGAGGTCTGGTTCATTGGTGTGTTATTTGGTTTGTTTCAATGCTAGTGTGGAATCAAATCCCCAATTAGTATTTGGAGAAAACGGGGCCAGGGGAAAATTATTAATGGAATATCGGAAGAAAAAAAAAAAACTATGGATTGGAATCTAAATCTGCTGCTACCTGCAAATCCATGCAATAGGGAAATATCTCAGTTGCCATTGAGGCCTTGTCACTTGTTCAAGAGGCCAGTATCCATGGCCAGTTAGATGTTTTTCTGGAAAATACTTACCTGGATAAATTCAATTGTGCATGTTCTTTTAATTCTTAAATAAATTATATAATAATTTCTTTTATTCATTAAAACTAATGTTAGAATGGACAAAATTGTTTCACTATGTTTTGTAAACTTTTCACCCAAATGGACAAAATTGTTTCACTATTCAATTGTGCACGGTGGGATGTGCCTTGTGAAGTCGTTGTGAGGGCACCCTGTGTGAGGAGCAGATCCCAATTCCATAGATGCCCAGTCTTTTGAAAAGGGTAGTAGCTAAAATTAACTTGAAAGAAGCATGGTAATGGTTGTGA